>NC_052325.1:12398851-12593493 GCF_016432855.1 Salvelinus namaycush
ATTTTGGGTCCATGGCCAGGAAACTCCCCAGACCTTAATCCCATTGAGAACTTGTGGTCAATCCTCAAGAGGCGGGTGGACAAACAAAACCCCACAAATTCTGACAAACTCCAAGCATTGATTATGCAAGAATGTGCTGCCATCAGTCAGGATGTGTCCCAGAAGTTAATTGACAGCATGCCAGGGCGGATTGCAGAGGTCTTGAAAAAGAAGGGTCAACACTGCAAATATTGACTCTTTGCATCAACTTAATGTAATTGTCAATAAAAGCCTTTGACACTTATGAAATGCTTGTAATTATACTTCAGTATTCCATAGTAACATCTGACAAAAATATCTAAAGACACTGAAGCAGCAAACTTTGTGGAAATTAATATTTGTGTCATTCTCAAAACTTTTGGCCACGACTGTACTTCTTAGATAGAGTTCAGTGTGTCAAATCGGAGGGCCTGTTGTCCGGACCTCTGGCCGTCTCTATGGGGGTGCCACAGGGTTCAATTCTCGGGCCAACTCTTTTCTCTGTATATATCAATGATGTCATTCTTGCTGCTGGTGATTCTCTGATCCACCTCTACGCAGACGACACCATTCTGTATACTTCTGGCCCTTCTTTGGACACTGTGTTAACAAACCCCCAAACGAGCTTCAATGCCATACAACACTCCTTCCGTGGCCCCCAACTGCTCTTAAATCCTAGTAAAACTAAATGCATGCTCTTCAACCGATCGCTGCCCGCACCCGCCAGCTCGACTAGCATAATCTGGACGGTTCTGACTTAGAATATGTGGACAACTACAAATACCTAGGTGTCTGGTTAGACTGTAAACTCTCCTTACAGACTCACATTAAGCATCTCCAATCCGAAATTAAATCTAAAATCGGCTTCCTATTTCGCAACAAAGCCTCCTTCACTCATGCTGCCAAACATACCCTCGTAAAATTGACTATCCTACCGATCCTTGACTTTGGCGATGTAATTTACAAAATGCGACCTGTATGCTCTCGTTGGCTGGCCCTCATAACATATTCGTCGCTAAACCCACTGGCTCCAGGTCATCTATAAGTCTTTGCTAGGTGAAGCCCCGCCTTATCTCAGCTCACTGGTCACCATAGCAACACCCACCCGTAGCACACGCTCCAGCAGGTATATCTCACTGGTCATCCCCAAAGCCAACACCTCATTTGGCCGTGTCACGATCGTTATAAGGAGTGGACCAAGATGCAGCATGGTATGTTTCCATCCTTTTATTTTGGAAGAGAAACTCAAAGAAAAAACAATAAAGTGAAAGAAAACAAACGTGAAGCTCAAAGTAGTGCTCGCAGGCAACTATACCTAGACAAGATCCCACAAAGCACAATGGGGAAATGGCTGCCTAAATATGATCCCAATCAGAGACGACAATAAACAGCTGCCTCTGATTGGGAACCATACCAGGCCAACATAGATAATTAATCACCTAGATAACCCATCCTAGTCACTGTCAGGCCGCCTTCCCTTACAGTTCTCTGCTGCCAATGACTGTAACTAATTGCAAAAATCACTGAAGCTGGAGACTTAAATCTCTCTCACTAACTTTAAGCATCAGCTGTCAGAGCAGCTTACCGATCACTGCACCTGTACACAGCCCATCTGTAAATAGCCCACCCAACTAACTCATCCCCATATTGTTATTTTTTTGCTATTTTGCACCCCAGTATCTCTACTTGCACATCATCATCTGCACATCTATCACTCCAGTGTTAATGCTAAATTGTCATTATTTCGCCACTATGGCCTATTTATTGCCTTACCTCCCTAATCTTACTACATTTGCACACACTGTATATAGATGTTTCTATTGTGTTATTTACTGTACGCTTGTTTATCCCATGTGTGGCTCACTCTAACTCCTTCTCCGGTGATAGTTTTAGCAGAGAGGAAGAAGCAAAGCGAGAGGGCTCACTCTCGCCCAAGTCCGTCCAGAAAACGCCGAATGCGTTTTTTATGGGCATATTAAGCAGGACTAAGCTTCTAGTGTCTTCCCGCCTTTGGGACAACGACTCCCATTGTTAGGGCGGAGACATGAGCATCTCATCATTATACAGATCTCTGGTTTTAGCCTCTTGCGAAATGGAAAGGAAAGTTGGCGATAGCACATTGCACTGTTCGGCTGCTGGCTTCCCCTAAAGCAAATGGATGTCTTGCCAAAATTATACAATTACTCCTGTCTAAATAAAATCATTCAATATACTTCACCAGAGAGCACGAATTAGCCACAGAGGATCATTAGCTTCTTTAAAAAATAGCTGTGGATTGTTTCAAATCCCAAGTGCATAGATAGGCTTATGCCTATTATGGGAAACACGCATTTAAGCGGCCTAGTTGATTGAGTTGCTTCTGTCAGCGAAAAGCATCTAAAATATGTGTCTTGAGTATAATAGAAAATGTTGCAACAAGAAGAAGGGGAAGGGTGTGGAGAAGATATAGCGCCTCTCTCTCCAGCATACATGCACTCAGCTCTCCCAGAATGCGCTCAGCTGTCTCCCGCCAATTAGTGCGCAGTAGTTTCGCCATAGTTACATTTTAACATTTATATTTTTGAATTCAGATTTTTAGGATTAACCATGTGACAATGAATTTGAGAAACGAAAATGTTATTATTGAAATTAAACTGTTCCACGAAAATGCGCATATAAAATAATCATAACTGGCACACAGATCGGTAGAAATGGTAGGCTAAATTGTAAGTTTCCCCAAAATTGAAACTCATGAGCTGTCTCTGGTCTATTCTTTACCATAACACCCCAAAAAATGGTGAACCGGCAAGCGCCTGAACACACAGGAGGTCTCTTGATAAAACGCCCCCCCCCCCCTTTGCAAATCAAAGGCTCGTCCAACTGTTTCATTCTGCCGCCCGCCCTGAACATGATCAAATTTGAAAAAAATATTGAAGCCGTGATTTGAAATATATTGATGAATTCATGTTTTGAAAAATGTATTAATTACATAATAGTTGCCCTTATACAAGATAAACAAATAGTTGAGCTAGAAAGTCTGTGTCACGCCCTGACCTTAGTTCCTTTGTTATGTCTCTATTTTGGTTTGGTCAGGGCGTGAGTTGGGGTGGGCATTCTATGTTTTTGTTCTATGTTTTATATTTCTATGTGTTTGGCCGAGTGTGGTTCTCAATCAGAGGCAGCTGTCTATCGTTGTCTCTGATTGAGAACCATACTTAGGTAGCCTCATTCCCACCTGTGCTTGGTGGGTAGTTGTTTTCTGTTTTGTGTGTCTTCACCTTACAGAACTGTTTCGTTTCGTTCACTCTCTTTGTTGTTTTTTGTTATTGCAGTGTTCAGTTTATTTATTAAAATTAACATGGACACTTACCACGCTGCGTTTTGGTCCGATCCTTCCTATTCCTCATCCGAGGAAGACGACGATCGTTACAGCCTGCTTCAAACCCGTTCAACAGCTGAATCCCAACATTTACTAGTAACAACAGAACTCTTAGCTCTAGAGTTAAGACTAGACCAAGATCACAAGAAGCACCAGAGAAAAGGACCCCTTCCCTCCTCATGGGACAATGCACCAGCCATCTATCTATCAACGCTTCCACCAAATAACATGACTTTCATCCACAAGTTGTTCCGTTCCGCTGACTCTCAGATCCGCACAACACAAATCAAACTCAACATCCAGACATACAGTAGAACCTGGGCACATTCCATTTGAGGTGTAACTTTAGGCAGATCGTTTAATGTGTCCTTGATTTATTTACTTATCAAGAGCGAACAAACCTCCCATTTGGTTTCAGCAAAGGAAGCGGAGATCTTTAAAATACATAATCAGCACGTAAATCATGCCCCCATTTATGTCTCTGTGGTAAATCTGTTATAGCGTCAGTGAGAGACGATTCGCATACAGGCCTACAGTGTTAGTACATGTTGGTACTGTGATTTGTTGTGTCATCAAATGTCATAGGCCTACCTGTCGTTCAACAGTTATCGTATGCACACACACACACACACCAGGGTTGGGGTCAATTTGAAATTAAGTCAGTCAGTTCAGGAAGTACATTTGAGCTTTTTTCAATTATAAATTCAAATCACTTCCTCAATTGACTGCCTTTAATTCGAATTGACTCCAAGCCTGACACACACACAGCTGCATTCACACAAGCACAAACACACACACTGTAAAAAAATATATAAATATTAGCCTACCCTGTAAGTAGTCTTATAAGCATGAGGGATGTTTTGTTTGTTTGCGCTCCCTCCTATTAAAGTTCGACCAGTGGAGGGAGCTGATTGGTAACTACAGGAAACCGAGAGCGGAGCACGCCCCCATCCTTATCGACGGGGCGGTAGTGGAGCGGGTCGAGAGCTTCAAGTTCCTCAGTGTCCACATCACTCAATAATTAACATGGTCCACACACACCCACACAGTTGTGAAGAGGGCACGTCAGCGCCTCTTCCCCCTCATGAGGCTGAAAATATTTGTCACTGGCCCTCAGATCCTCAACAAGTTCTACAGCTACATCATTGAGAGTATCTTGACTGGCTGCATCACCGCTTAGTAAGGCTTAGTTTGGCATCCAACCGCAAGGAGCTACAGAGGGTAGTGCGTATGGCCCAGTACATCACTGGGGCCGAGCTCTGTACCATCCAATACATCTATGCCAGACGATGTCAGAGGAAGGACTTAAGAATTGTCAAAGACTCCAGCCACCCAAGTCACAGACTGTTCTCTTTGTACAGATGCACCAAGTCTGGAACCAACAGGACCCTGAACAGCTTCTACCCCCAAGCCATTAGACTACCAAATAGCTACCTGGACTTTCTGCAATGACCCTCTTTGCACTAACTCTTTGGACTCATCACATACGCTGCTGCTACTGTTTATTATCTATCCTGTTGCCTAGTCAATTGACCACTACCTACAGTATATGTACATACACTATATATACAAAAGTATGTGGACACCCCTTCAAGTTAGTGGATTCGGCGATTTCAGCCACACCCGTTGCTGACAGGTGTATAACATCTAGCATACAGCCATGCAATCTCCATAGACAAAAAATGGCAGTAGAACGTTTGGTGGAGGAGGAATAATGGTCTGTAGCTGTTTTTCATGGTTCAGACTAGTTCCAGGGAAGGGAAATCTTAACATTACAGCATACAATGACATTCTAGACAATTCTATGCTTCCAACTTAGTGGCAACAGTTTGGGGAAGGCCCTTGTTTCAGCATGACAACTGCACAAAGCGAGGTCCATACAGAAATGGTTTGTCGAGATTGGTGTGGAAGAACTTTACTGGCCCTGACCTCAATCCCATCGAACAATTTTGGATTGAATTGGAACACCGACTGCGAGCCAGGCCTAATCGCCCAGCATCAGTGCCTAACCTCACTAATGCTCTTGTTTTTTAAAATCGTTTTTTAAATTGAACCTTTATTTAACTAGGCAAGTCAGTTAAGAACAAGTTCTGGTTTACAATGACGTCCTACCCCGGCCAAACCCGAACGATGCTGGGCCAATTGTGCGCCGCCCTATTGGACTCCCAATCACGGCCGGTTGTGATTCAACCTGGAATTGAACCATGGTTTGTAGTGACTTCTCTAGCACTGAGATGCAGTGCCTTAGACCGCTGCACCACTCAGGAGCAAGTGGCAAGATAGCAAGTCCTTGCAGCAATGTTCCAATATCTAGTGAAAAGCCTTCCCAGAACAATGGAGGCTTCCCAGAAGAATGGAGGCAGCTATAGCAGCAAAGGGGGGACTAACTCCATATTAATGCCCATGATTTTGGAATGAGTTGTTTGATGAGCAGGTGTCCACATACCTTTGGTCATGTAGTGTATCTACCTCAATTACCTCGTACTCTTGCACATCAAATCAGTACTGGTACACCGTAGCCAAGTTATCGTTACACATTGTGGATTTATTCCTTGTGATACAATTGTTTCTATATTTTCTCTGCATTGTTGGGAAGGGCCCATGAGTAAGTATTTCACTGTTGTTTACGAAATATATGACAAATAATATTTGATTTGATTTGATCCACAAAATAATGAGTCATCAACGTTTTTTTTAATCAATACTATAATACACTATTTAAAATGGAATTGACATCATGCTAATGTGGCTGCAATGAACAATAGCCTTCACTCTAGTTCTGATGTTGCCGACAAACTGGAGAAGATGGACACAGAAATATTGATTGGCCTATATTTTTGAAAGAAAAGTATTGTTTGCACTTCAAAGACGACAGCAATATTACTTTAATGGAAGAATAAGGAATAAGTGAAAGTGTGTTGTCTGTCTGCCTCAATTCAATGTATTCCTAATATCGAGGTGCGCAGCCTATTGGGACCGTCCCAGCCGTTACTGAACACGCCTCCCCCAACCTCTGATAGGATCGGCGTTGCAAATCATCCCAATAACCCGTCAACTAATGCAGCCTATTCCATTTCAAAGACGTTCAAAGAGTCACATACGTAGCTAATACACCGACCTAACGCGAAAAGCTAACAAACGGAGGAGTGTATGTTTGTTTTAGAGCCGTGGACTATTCAAAAGCTTGGACCCGAGGCGAAGTTTGAAGGCTGCAGGAGGAATTCCTGGTGAGTAAAGTGTTTCGTTTATTTAGTAACCGCAAATACACATGGGATCAATAAGCGACAATACGAGTGGCTTTGCCGTGGCATATAATGCGAACGGAGCCCCCCCACCAAGAAGGCTTTGGATACATTTACATGATTTATTATTTGAGAAAGAAAATGCATAGTACAACAGGAATAGAAAAGCCAAGTGCAATATGATACTATATGTAGTGCGTACTGTTTTTGTGTTGAGTTTCTGTAGTAATGCGCTTCTTGTTGACCCACTTTGACCCCCATCCTCCTGTGTCAGGAGTCAGGACTAGAACATGATAACCAGAATAGAGAGAAAAAATATGATCCAATGACTATATGAATAATACTTCCTATATGGGTGGAGAAAATGTAGCCTGTCATTTGAGTAAAATGAGACGTTCTATTTGATTATAATGTGAAATATATTTGAAAATCAGTTTTTTGTGTTTGATATTAACAAATGATACTCCCTGAACAAAACAGGACAGTTTGATTCTCCACAAAATAATTATTAGGCTACAGATTACTAGTTACTGTTATTATTACACAATAATGACCTAATTTCTATGTTTTGCACATGTTATATTCCTAAATCAAGAGGTTGGTTTATTCAAGGAGTAGAAACTATGAGCTCCATTTGGAACAGAACACACCCCTGTCAGATTGTACTAAATACATACCACCCTCTGTGTGCAGTGCTATGCCATGCATACAGCTTCAATTTCACACGTTTGGTCAGTATTACAGGGTCCTGATCCACTGTGGAAAGGAACCCAATATTGCAATGGATGTTAATTAATGTAGACTAACATGTGCATGGAGGCTCCCATACCCTTGTCTTGTCCGTGTACAGTGTTTTCCCTACACCCAGACAGATGCATCCATGGAGACCAGAGGTTTTGGGTTGTACGTAACACCGTCAGTGGTGGAGAGAAGGGGGCTTTGTTCACGGGGGGTTGCTGCTGTTGCTATGTGGATTTTAGTGCATCTGTTTGGGAGTGGTTTCTCTCGTGCTCCATATTCTGCAGTCAGAGGTTACTCCCCCCTGGTCACCCCTGCTCAGCCCTGCTTCCTCCTCCTCCCTCCTCCTTCCTCCTGCTAGGTTGCTCCCCTCTGTGTGCTCATACTGTGGTGGTAGTCCTGTCAGTTTGGCTCAGATCACTTTGCTGTGCATCCCTGTACCCATTTATGCCATGTATGAGTGCCACTAAAATCTGGTGGTCAGAGAAAAATGTATGTTGATGACAAGAGGGTCTCTCCTCAGCCTGATCACTAGAAATATACTTTGATTTCGGACATTTGAAAATGTCCAGAGAACGTCCTGCTCAGCGTCTCAACAAAAAAAGGAAAATGATTGACCAGCACTGGGCACGAGCTCGTGCTGCTCGGAGCCGAAGCTGGCTGCTCAGCCCACTGTGTCGCTGCAGTTCACAAAGATCTAGCAAGCCGTGAGAATACTTGATGGTAATAGCGAGTTGTTTTTTATAATACTTTTTGAAAGCCCTTCCCCAAACCATAGCCCTAACCTTAACCACTCAGAATTCATGTCTAAACTGTTAACCTTTTGAGTTGTTTCTGTTTTAACCCTGTCACCACATGGAATTAACCCTGTAAAAAAGCAGAATTAATGTGTCAAAAATAGACATTTATCCAAAATACGCAGATTTTAGAAGGGAAACTATGAGATGTTGTTGTCCTCCTATAGTAGCATAGACCACTTTATCACCCAGTATGGTATTTTCCCTGAGGTTTCATCTGTGTCAACGGTTAGATAAGGACACCGATACATGGAAGGGAAAAACATGGAAAAAGCCCTTCTCGACAATCTGTGCAACTAGTTGAAATCCCTAGCACATCATCACCGACGACGACCTTACTTATGAACTGATATGTGATCAGAATAGAGGAGTATATGAACTGATATGTGATCAGAATAGAGGAGTATATGAACTGATATGTGATCAGAATAGAGGAGTATATGAACTGATATGTGATCAGAATAAGAGGAGTATATGAACTGATATGTGATCAGAATATAGGAGTATATGAACTGATATGTGATCAGAATAGAGGAGTATACAAACTGATATGTGATCAGAATAGAGGAGTATATGAACTGATATGTGATCAGAATAGAGGAGTATATGAACTGATATGTGATCAGAATTACATTTACATTTTACATTTTAGTCATTTAGCAGACGCTCTTATCCAGAGCGACTTACAGTAGAGTGCATACATTTTATTTCATTTTACATACTGAGACAAGGATATCCCTACCGGCCAAACCCTCCCTAACCCGGACGACGCTATGCCAATTGTGCGTCGCCCCACGGACCTCCCGGTTGCAGCCGGCTGCGACAGAGCCTGGGCGCGAACCCAGCCCAGCCTGGGCGCGAACCCAGAGACTCTGGTGGCGCAGCTAGCACTGCGATGCAGTGCCCTAGACCACTGCGCCACCCGGGAGGACAGAATAGAGGAGAATAGAGGAGTATACGAACTGATATGTGATCAGAATAGAGGAGTATATGAACTGATATTTGATCAGAATAGAGGAGTACATGAACTGATATGTGATCAGAATAAGAGGATAAGTGTGTTTAATTCAGTGTGAAGAACCATCTGTAGTCTGGCTCATATTGATAACCGTGTGGCTTGTGAGTTGGGGCTCTGCATGCTTTTGTTTGGGAGGCCATCAGCAAAACTACAGAGGATGACTCATTTGTTTTTGAGATGAAAGGTCCTCCAGTAAACTGAAGATGCGTACCAAAAAGCACCCTATTCCCTTCATAGTGCACTAATGTTGTATTTGTATTTATTATGGATCCCCATTAGTTCCTGCCAAGGCAGCAGCTACTCTTCCTGGGGTCCAGCAAAATTAAGGCAGTTATACAATTTGAAAAACATGACAATACATTTCACAACACACTAAGTGTGTGCACTCACTCTATTCCTCTATCCACCCTATTCCTGTATCTACACTATTCCTGTATCTACATTATTCCTCTGTCCACACTATTTCTCCTCATTAGCTTGGACACAGTCCATTATGTGGTGTTCTGATGGAAAGTGCTCCCGGTCACCAATTGTGACATCATCACCAGTCAACGTGGCGCTGCGTCTGGGCAGAGACAGATGTGCCACCTGGGGGTATGTAGTTGTAGGTGGCGGTGCGATGGACCAGGAATGGGGGACGGTGAGACACCCCCGGGTGTAATTTGAGACGTGGTTAATAACAACAAGGATGTGGAGACAAGATGCAGGCTGTCTGGTCGTTATCCTCGGTGGCTCCTGGCAGGGGATGGGGGATGGGGGTTGTTACCTGGCTGGAAGATGCAGGCTGTCTGGTCGTTATCCTCGGTGGCTCCTGGCAGGGGATGGGGGTTGTTACCTGGCTGGAAGATGCAGGCTGTCTGGTCGTTATCCTCGGTGGCTCCTGGCAGGGGATGGGGGTTGTTACCTGGCTGGAAGATGCAGGCTGTCTGGTCGTTATCCTCGGTGGCTCCTGGCAGGGGATGGGGGATGGGGGTTGTTACCTGGCTGGAAGATGCAGGTATGGTGCTGGTGGAGGATGGTAATGGGCTGCTGTAGGAACCTGTCCTGGGACAGACAGGTCTGCTGCTGAGCCTCGCTGCCAGGTTGATGGATGGCTTGTGTAACGTGCCTGATGGTCTTTCGTCCGTCCCTTTTTGCTTTCAAACACATGATAAACGAGGCCTGTTAAAGTATACTGTAAGTGCTTTCAACTCTGTGTTGGTCTTGCTAGAATGCTGTGTTGACTGTTTTCTCAGTGATAAATTGGTTCTCCCTGCCGTTTACAGTATCTGAGTAAGCTGCAGTAATTTATCCCCAGTAACAAGATGCTGTTGGAGAAAAAACAGGAGAATGGTGATAGTGCGCTCTCTCTCGCTCGCACGCACGGACAGGGAGTTGTTGTGGAATATGCCACCCTGTTTCCTGGTGTAGACCTGGATGGCAGACCAGAGCATGTCTGGTAGTTAATCAGCAGACAGATAAAGAAATGGCAGTTTCCCATTTTTACTAACAGACATCGGGCCTTTAGTATAGCCTTTGACAGACATATAGTCTATAGTATTGAATATGGCGTTTACTTCTAAAGGGAATGCTCCTTTTGAAATATTTCACACATCCTTTCATAAAGTTAATGTCCAACTTTTATATACGGGTCAAGCTCTATCTTTTCCTGTTGCAGGCTTCTCTCTCTGCTCTCTCTCTCTCTCTTCTCTCCTCTCCCTCGCCCTCTCCCTCTCTCTGTCTCTCTCTCTGCTCTCTGCTCTCTTCTCTCTCTTTTACTCTCTTTCGCTCTCTCTCTCTTTCACTCTCTCTTTTGCTCTCTCTCTTTCACTCTCTATCTTTCCTTCTTTCCGCTCTCTCCTTCTTGCTCTCTCCTTCTCTCTCAGTGCTCTCCTCTCTCAGCGCTCTCCTTCTCCCTCTGCTCTCTCCTCTCTCTGCTCTCTCCTTCTCCCTCTGCTCTCTCCTCTTCCTCTCTGTCTCGCTCTCTCTGCTCTCTCCTTCTCCCTCTGCTCTCTCTCTCTCTCTCTCTCTCTCTCTCTCTCTGTCTTGCTCTCTCCTCTCTCTCGCTTTCGCTCTCTCTTCTCTCTCTCTCTCTTTGCTCTCTCTCTCTCTCTCTGCTCTCTCCTTCTCTTGCTCTCTCTGTCTGCTTTCTCCTCCTCCCTCTCTTGAATTTGAATTCAGATTGCTTAATTGGCATGAAATACAATTTGTAGATTGCCAAAGCAGTATAGTGGTACACTATTTCAGTAAATAAAGTACAATGCAATAAGTATAATGAAATCCAGTTAATTTCGGTAGTAGTAATAATAGTACATATAATCATGTATACAGGATATAACACTACTGCTGTTGTATTCTGTAATCTTTGCTCGATAAATGTAATTAAAGAAAATTCGATTATAAAAAGAAATAATGGCTAATAAATAAACAACAACATGGATGATGGTTCCACTATGTATTACTGTCAGTTATATACAATGTAATTATAAATAAACAACAACATGATGATGGTTACACTAGTAAGTTAAATACAATGTAAATAATTCATGGAATTACTGGACATGGGATGTCCCTCAGGCTATGGCAATCATATACATATATACAAGGGCTCCCGAGTGGCTCAGCGGTCTAAGGCACTGCATTTCAGTGCACGAGGCATCACTACAATCCTTGGTTCAAATCCAGGCTCTATCACATCTGGCCGTGATTGGGAGTCCCATAGGGTGGCTTACATTTTGCCCAGCGTCGTCTGGGTTTGTAATATTTGCGGTTCCTCCCTCACCCAGAATAATTCCCAGCTTTATGTCATTAGTAACAGGACAGAAGTTGGGAATTGATTGAGATATTTCTTGAAAAAAGATGATCATATTGAGGAGTATTTATCACAGTAGAGGGAAAGTGCACCATCTGTCTCTACCTCCCATGTCGTGCAGTTGGGTACCCATGTCTTTCTGTGTCTCCCTTTTTCTATAGACACACACACACACACACACACACACACACACACACACACACACACACACACACACACACACACACACACACACACACACACACACACACACACACACACACACACACACACACACACCCATATTTGGTCAGGATAGGTCTCTCTCTCTCCTCCTCTCTCTGCTGTCTCTTTCTCTCTTTCAATTCATTTCAAGGGGCTTTATTGGCATGGGAAACATGTTTACATTGCCAAAGCAAGTGAAATAGATAAACAAATGTGAAATAAACAATAAAAAGTAAATATTACACTCACACAAGTTCCAAAAGAATATAGACATTTCAAATTTCATATTATGTCTATATACAGTGTTGTAGCGATATACAAATAGTTAAAGTACAAAAGGGAAAATAAATAAACATAAATATGAGTTGTATATACAATGGTGTTTGTTCTTCACTGGTTGCCCTTTTCTTGTGGCAACAGGTCACAAATCTTCCTGCTGTGATGGCACACTGGTATTTCACCGAATAGATATGGGAGTTTATCAAAATTGGGTTTGTTTCCAAATTCTTTGTGGATCTGTGAAATTTGAGGGAAATGTATGTCTCTAGTATGGTCATACATTTGGCAGGAGGTTAGGAAGTGCAGCTCAGTTTCCACTTCATTTTATGGGCAGTGTGCATATAGCCTGTCTTCTCTTGAGAGCCAGGTCTGCATACGGCGACTTTTCTCAATAGCAAGGCTATGCTCACTGAGTCTGTACATAGTCAAAGCTTTCCTTAAGTTTGGGTCAGTCACAGTGGTCAGGTATTCTGCAACTGTGTACTCTCTGTTTGGAGCCACATAGCGTTCTAGTTTGCTCTGTTTTTTTGTTAATTCTTTCCAATGTGTCAAGTAATTATCTTTTTGTTTTCTCATGATTTGGTTGGGTCTAATTGTGTTGCTGTCCTGGGGCTCTGTGGGGTCTGTTTGTGTTCTCTCTTTCTCTGGACTGAAAGACAGTATACAGAAATACTCCACAAGGAGACTCAGGAACTTCTCAGCTGCCCTCACACAGTCCTCGCAAATCAAAGTTGCACACTTGTCATCGCCATGATGTTCAATTGGGTCACAGCTCATAGCGAAGGTTAGTGGTGGGCGAGATCTGAGTTCCGAGCCATGATAGTGATGTTTAAACCAGTTCAAACCAGTATTAACCCTTCAGCCAGCCCCGTGGGCAGAGAGAGAGAGAGGCTTTCTGTCTCCATTACCTCAGAGGCTGGGCGTGTAATGTAAGGTACTCCCTACTCTCCAGTCGGAGTGTCACTGAGGAGAGGCTGTCAACAGGATCATGGTCAGAGATGAGATGGCCTGCTCCACAGCTATGTCTGGGTTTTCCTCCAGGGCATCTGTAATACTCAGATCATTCTCAAGTTAGTCCAATCAGGTTTAAGATGGCTCTTTTGATTATTCTCAATCAAATTATGCATACGGTTACTGTATTTTTGAGGACAGTACTTTAATTGTAATCTGTAGCCTATGCGTGTTAAACAACGATTACTGTAGATTATGTTGTTCCCTCTAGCTGTTGTATGTTCCTGTAGTCTGACATACTGATAATGCTGCTCTCTGGGAATTATTCAGCAAAGTTTGTGGAAGTTTAACCGCATGGATGACTTTTACTACCAGATGTTTCTGTTCGGTCACTACTCCGACGCTCCGCACTGCCAGGGCAGAAACCCTTCTAACCTCTAGTGGAATCATAAGGGCATGGGTGTGCATAAGAAACCCAATGGTCCAAACCTCATGTCTGTTATCATAATCCGTTCAAAAGATCTTGGAGTTTTTATCCTTGTGAATGGCCAGAATTAGGGTGACTAAATCAATGGAGGACAGTGAAAAAAAAGGGTCTTGAAATCAGAAAAACTGCATCGTGTCAGCTACATTCTTAGGAAAAAAAGGCGCTATCTAGAACCTAAAAGGGCTCTTTGGCTGTCCTCATAAGAGAACCCTTTGAAGAACCCTTTTGGTTCCAGGTAGAACCCCTTTGAGTTCCATTTAGAACCCTTTCCACAGAGGGTTCTACATGGAACCCAAAAGAGTTCTACCGGGAACCAAAAAGGGTTGTACCTGGAACCACAAAGAGGCCTCCTATGGGGACAGCCGAATAATCCTTTTGGAACCCTTTTTTCTAATAGTGTCGGCTTGATTCTGGGCTACTAGCTACCTGACAGGCTCACTTTCCTGTCAAACTCATCTTTCTTCAGGACATGAAACAATGTAGAGGTAAGAGGGATGGCGATTTTGAGACATGTTCATATTTTCGATTTTGCACAAAAACACGCGTGCCTGTATGAAATGTCAACAGAGCACTGAGCGTATACCAAGCTTTTTATTTTCAAAGACTTTAACGTTTAATTCAGGTCGTCTCATTCTAATTTTGTTTTTTGCGACCCGCGGAACAACTTTGAAGACGACGACCACAAAACGTATTCAAGGCTCGAACCACCCAGGTTATAATGTAGGATAAAATATGAAATCTGACTTTTTGGATTTAATGTTAATGATATGTGAGAGAAAGACCCCACTGGATGATTCAGAACATAATCAGAACAAAATCATATTTGTCTTGGTGAAATGTATTTTATAACATAAGGAAGGGAAATGTCCTTACCAAAGCACGTTCTCACCTACACTGGGCAGCGTGGGTGGACACCCTTTAATTAAGCAATAATACCCGAGGGGGTGTGGTATATAGGCCAATTTACCACGGCTAGGGGCTGTTCTCAAAGCACAACGCAATGCAGAGTGCCTGGACACAGCCCTTAGCCACTTAGCCATGGTATATTGGCCATATATCACAAACCCCTGAGGTGCCTTATTACTATTATAAACTGGTTACCAATGTAATTAGAGCAGTAAAAATAAATGTTTAGTCATACGCCTTATATACCATGGCTGTCAGCCAATCAGCATTCAGGGCTTGAAACACCCAGTTTATAATTAAGGATTAACTAAAAACGAACTAAGTTTACTTTTTTTGTCTGTGGATTAATCATCGGAGAAGAGAAACATGATTTTGTATGACTCGGGTAAAAATTCTACAAATAACCACATCAAATCAAATCAAATTGTATTTGTCACATACACACGGTTAGCAGATGTTAATGCGAGTGTAGCAAAATGCTTGTGCTTCTAGTTCCGAATACAAAAAGGAACCAGATACAAAGAGGTCCATATGTATCTCAGGTAAAATAACAACCCAATGTTCATCTTCCAGGAGCAACTAGCTAGCAACATGAATGTTTCATGTGTTTTGACCTGCCCCGAAATTAATGTAATTGATTCAGAGTTCATTTTGGTATTTTAACCTGCGTAGTCATGATCGCGATGGCGGACGCACGCGTGTGGCCGGTGTAGTCAGTATATTAGTTCATAGAAAACCACTGGCTGTCACGCCCTGACCTTAGAGAGCCTTTTTATTTCTCTATTTGGTTAGGTTAGGGTGTGATTAGGGTGGGCATTCTAGTTTTTCTATTTCTTTGTTGGCCGGGTATGGTTCCCAATCAGAGGCAGCTGTCTATCGTTGTCTCTGATTGGGGATCATACTTAGGCAGCCTTTTTTTCCACCTTTAGTTTGGGGGATCTTGTTTGTGTGTAGTTGCGTTCTGCACTGCATGTAGCTTCACGTTCGGTTGAAGTTTATTGTTTTGTTTAGTGTTCATCAAATAAAATGATGTAGGCTTACCACGCTGCACCTTGGTCTGATTCTTCGTCAACGAGCGTGACACTGGCAGGGTTTTCCTAGGATTTTCCATGGCTGCAGAGGGGTGTGTCCTTGTAGAATCCAGTTCAGTTTCAGATTTTGATTCTAATTAACACCCCTTGGCATCTTTCCATTTGGTTTCGTGAAAACAGATGTATTTGATTTGTCCACACCGCATCCCTCACGCCACTGTGTGCCTGGAAGAGGCTTCCATCTGCTGTCTCTTTTTGTCCTGGTATATTGGGGTTAGGATGCTTGATTACCATAATCTGCTGTATCAACCCGAGTGGCGTATCCTAAATATTCAACTGATATGAATGTTCTGTGTTTTGATATCTGGGTGGTTTCATGCTGTGTATTTTCTCATCAGAGTGTAGCGATGTTCATTTGCATTGCAGTGAAGTATGAAGAACCGCTGATTAACCTCCATTTTAGTATGCAGGCAAGTTGGTCACCCTGCTCAACCCTTTGAATGGAGCAGAGCGTAAAGGGGCACGGTTCTTCTATCTACAACCAGAGATACAAGCACGTCTCTTGAGATATGTCGTTTGATGATATTTCTTTTGAAGTTCAGCACTTTTATGCCATGAATGTGATTGGATGGTGTCTCATGCATAACTCATGCTTTGTAGTAGTACTAGGAGTATCCATGTTTTTTTTCTTCTGCAAAGTTACACATTTTTCTGGCATGCAAAGGGAAAGCAAGCAATAAAACTCAGTCAAATAAATGAGAGGATCATTCATTTCCTTTCTATGAAGCCATTTCCTGTTTTACATTCTGTTTATTGAATTCCTAAGCTTGGTTATACTACAATAATCACAGTTGTTCTTCCTGTGAGTAAAATAATAATTCCCTTCCATGACCTGAGCATTTCCAATAGTAAAATGTAACATTCAACGTTTTTTTGTTGTCTCTAAGACCTAAGCCCATCTTCAATTGAACGCTCGAAACTAAGATTTTCTGACTGTCAATCGATCAGTCCAATTTTCCTCAGGTTACATGGTCATTTTCTTCCAAACGAAGCGGCCAGT
The DNA here is from genome assembly GCF_016432855.1 of Salvelinus namaycush. NCBI lineage: Eukaryota > Metazoa > Chordata > Actinopteri > Salmoniformes > Salmonidae > Salvelinus > Salvelinus namaycush. The sequence continues at coordinate 12,415,732 of NC_052325.1, forward strand.
CATTCTGACTTTGAAGTCAGGCCTTTACAGAACATATTGTTTCAAACTGAAGCACTGTGTCTAATTGTGTGCTTTTTTTTTGACAGACTCTGTTGTTGGGAAGAAAGGAGAAAAATGTGGTCTCATATTTACTGAGAGAAATGAGTTCTCTGGGAGCTCAGATCGTCACAAGGCGAGCAGACCTGTAAGATCTCCTGTAACTTCAGTGTCACTTCCACGGGCTGCTAGGGAGTAAATTGGAGAACTAGAGATTTGTTGAGTTCTGGTTGGAAAGATCAAATCAAATTGTATTAGTCACATCCCCCAAATACAACAGGTGTAGACCTTACAGTGAAATGCTTACTTACGAGCCCCTAACCAACAGTGCAGTTTCAAAAAAATACGGATAAGAATAAGAGATAAAAGTAACAAGTAGTTAAAGAGCAGCAGTAAAAAATAACAGTATATTCAGGGGGGGGTGTCAACTGTCTTTTATCGACAGTTGACGGGTTGTTTATATGGGTCTTGTCGTCTGTCTCGTTACTGCAGGCCCAGCCTCAGCACTGTTGGCCTCAAATGTTCAATCAATCTCAAACAAAATCAGAACCAGTCCAGTTTTATAGCTGTTCAGCTTGCTGAAACTGAAAAGCTGTACTGTACATTTATCCATCCACCTGGGGAACACCAAAGAGGAGCTTTCCTAATTAAACCTTTAAAGTCACCAGTCCAATCCCTGCACATGTGGTGTGAAATGATTTTGTCACTGAGCAGGGAGGTTTGTCCCGTCCTGTGTACTGTACCTCTATTAAAACAAAAGGGATAAATCCCAATTAGCTCCTATGTTGACTTTCAACTGGACCCATGGCTTCATGTTGTCATCAAGTTCTCCCCTGCAGACACTCTCTCTGAGTCCGAACCTTCTACAGCTGTTACGGGGTACATTACCCCCCCTCAGCCCCTCTGTTTCCCATCAAACCCCAGTCACAGTCACATGTGAGATATTAAAAAGTATTCTGTTTCACCCTCTTTTGATGTTATGATCAATGTTCACATTCCTATAGAACTTTGTTTAATCCTGCTCATATTTGCTTTGAAATTAAAGTATATTTTATGAATGATCATAATATATTTACTGTTTTCATATTCATAGGTTATGTGCAGGTCGTAAACATGATTCAATACTAAAGGACACCCATATTTTCTTTTTAGTTGGTCTCAACACAGAATGACATGTTTTGCCCTGAAGAAATTCAGGCAAATTTACAAGCTTTGTTTGAGAAAAAAAAGCTACAGCTACAGGCCAGAAAACACAGAATGTCGGGATAAAGGTCATTATTTAGACATTTGGGAAATGACCCTGTGATTAAGAGGATTGCTCGCCTGGTATTTGTTGTGTGATGTCACGACAGCATTTGAGTTAATGTGATTTATGTAGGCCTAAATGCTTCAATGCATACTGATCATATTTTAATGGGATGAAGTTAAAAGTAAATGAAGCTTTGATCGCATTGCACTTGGAGCATTCTTTTATTTTCTAGAAGGCCCTAAAACATTAACTCCACAGTTGAAAGTTCCCTGCTCCTTTAAATGGAGTGGTGTCTTGTCTTCTAAAGTATATAACTAGCCTACTCACTAGCAATTGAATGGAACAGTTTATTAAGTACACCCATCTAGTACCGGTTCGGACTCCCCTTTGCATCCAGAACTGCCTGAATTCTTCGGGGCATGGAAACGTTGCTCAATTGGTATCAAGGGACCTAACGTGTGCCAGGAAAACATTCCTCACACCATTAAACCACTGCCTCCAGCCTATACTGTTGACACCAGGCAGGATGGGGCCATGGACTCATGCTGCTTATGCCAAATCCTGACAACAGGAACTGGGATTCGTCTGACCAGGCAATGTTTTTTCTCTCCTCAATTGTCCAGTGTTGGTGATTGTGTGCCCACTGGAGCTGATTCCTCTTGTTTTTAGCTGATAGGAGTGGAGCCTTGTGTGGTTGTCTGCTGCAATAGCCCATCCGACAAGGACTGACGAGTTGTGCGTTCCTAGATGCCGTTCGGCCCACCACTGTTGTACTGCGCTGTTATTTGCCTGTTGTAGCCCGCCTGTTAACTTGCGCGATTATTGCCATTCTCCTTCGACCTCTCAATCTGCGAGCTGTTTTCGCCCACAGGACTGCCGATGACTGGATGTTTTTTGTCTGCCGCACCATTCTCTGTAAACCCTAGACACTGTCGTGTGTGAAAAGCCCAGGAGGTCAGCCGTTTCTGAGATACTGGAACCGGCGCGCCCGTCACCCACGATCATACCATACTCAAAGTCGCTTAGGTCACTCGTTTTGCCCAGGCTAACGTTCAATCAAACAGTAACTGAATGCCTCGATGCCTGTCTGCCTGCTTTATATAGCAAGCCACGTGTCTAAAGGAGCGAACCATTTTCGTGAACAGGGTGGTGTACCTAATAAACTGTATACACCAACACAAACAGGCATTGACTATAATGACCATATTCCTAAACTGTTGAGTCATACAATCCTAATTAAGTCTTCATTTGATCATGTGTCTCTTTTCTGACACTCTTTTAATACAGTCCGAGACAGTTTCACCCTACTGTGGTAAATCTGCATATCTCATAGCTTGTGTCTATCATCATGTGACTTACGTCTGGTTTAAAAGGAGAACCTAGGCAGATCCCATGTCATGGTAAGGTCAAGGCAGGGGACATTCCGCTGCTTTATTATTGTAGAGTTGACACCCTTTATTCCTGGCCATGGCATTTGTAGTCTGTAGCCAGCAGCCTGTTCCCTCCATGAGTACCAGCTACATGGCTAATCCTCTGGGTCTTCGTATGCGCCAAGCGGTCGAGATGTGGATTAGAAATTTATACAACTGACTTGAAGCACTTCAAAAGAAAACTGCTGAATTAGGGTTGTGCTGGTCGTATGTAGGATTTCAATTAGCCAGCCAGTGACTCTGATCCGATCTGACTCCCAGTCTGCGTCCCAAATGGCACCCTATTCCCTATATAGTGCCCTACTTTTGACCAGAGCTCTATAAGCCCTGGTCAAAAGTAGTGCGTTGTATACATTTTATTTGTCACATACACGTGTTTAGCAGATGTTATTGCGGGTGTATCAATATGCTTGTGTTTCTAGCTCCAACAGTGCAGTAATATCTAACAATTCACAACAATACACAAAAATCTCAAGTAATGGAATGGAATTAAGAATATGTAAATATTTGGACGAGCGAAGTCAGAGTGGCATAGACTAAGATACAGTAGAATAGGATAGAATACAGTATATATGAGACAAGTAATGCAAAATATGTAAACGTTATAGGGAATACTGGGTGCCATGTGGAATGCAACTCCGGGGTTTGTGGGAAGGCTACCAAGGGGCCGGGGCATCGTTGGCTGCTGCCATATGGCAAATGACAAGAGGGATGGTCGTTGGTGAAGCATTGTTCTGGCTCTTTTGGATCAATGGGGGTTTGTCTCGACTGAGGTTGTCAGCCCTGCGTTTAATCAGCTTTACTTTGTTACTCTGAATCGCTCTGAGAGAATAGCATAATTGGATTTGTTAAGGGACAAAAGGTCTTCATACTGCATAGATTTGTTGAGCTTTTTTTCAGCAGAGCAGGCAAGTTCAGGCAAACCCCTCCTACTGTAGCATATACTGGGGCTTATTATGCTATAATAATAACGTTTATCATATTTTATTCCCTTCTGATCCCTGGGTCCAACGCGGTTGAAATGTGCACAACTGTAAAAGGCACACAGCACAGGAAGAAAAGCTTGCAGTATCTACCTTACCACTCTCCCCTCCCTCCCTCCCTCCCTCCCTCCCTCCCTCCCTCCCTCCCTCCCTCCCTCCCTCCCTCCCTCCCTCCCTCCCTCCCTACCTTCTCCATTCCTCCCTCCCTACCTTCTCCATTCTCCCCCCTCCCTCCTGCCCTCCCTCCCTACCTTCTCCATTCGTCCCTCCCTTACTGAATCTGATCAGACCAGTTCTCGGAGTCACAAGGCTCCTGGTGATTTGCCTTTCTGCTGCTCAGTCAGAAGGGAGGAACAACAGTTCACAGGTCGTTGCTCAGCCCAGGAGATGGTGTTGCGGTCCACAAATTGCCTTACAATGCTGGCAGCAGTACAGAGAGGGACTCTGCTGCTCTCACCCACAAGAAGGCTCAGGCGCTGAACCTAAACGTTTTGGGTTGGGGTTTTGATTTCTATATCTAAAGTAATATTAACGTGAGGTCTGACTTTGGCAACTGATCTGAAAGGAGAATGGGATGGGATGACATTGTGTCCAGTTGTACGGAGGCAAGGCGAATGTCATTCTGTTTCTTACAGTATGTGGATCTAAAACTAGAGAATACATTTCACTACGGTTGTGTGATGAATCGGGTTTGTTTGTTTATGAGTGGTGTTAATGTTTCCCTCCTCCAATATCCACAACCACCTGGAGTTATTCACCACTCCCCTTGGGCCATGAGGGGCACTGAGAGGGATCTTACAAGGATGAAGGGCCGCTTTGGTTCATTGCTTCCCTATTGACCTCTCACATCAGGCTAATTAAGCGTAAGCACTCCTAGACACACACATTTTCCTATGCATTTGCATTTAAAGCCACAATCCTGAGTCTGTGATCTGTTGCCCCGACCAGCCACTTGTTTTGGTGAAAAACTAAAAGGGAGAGGGTTGGGGAAATGCAACCACTCTAAAATGTGTTAAAGGCTGGAGTGTGATGCTTTGCCCTTTAACCTGTCACCTCAGAGTGAGATTCATCCTGGCCGTGTGGTGGAATGGATAAAGAGAGAGTGAAAAGTACTACACAGGTAAATAAATGAGATGAGACCTAAGAAATGAGACCGTCAGTTCCTCTTCTTCTTCTCCAACAGTGAAAACCTCTACGGCTGTGCCATCTGCCAACCAACAGTGTATCAGCCCTGCCGTCAGACCTGTTAAACTAAAGGGACCATTCCAACCTTATACAAACAAGTGACCACAGCTTCCATTTGCACCGCGTGCCAGCAGGTAGCAGGTATGACGGTTTTTTCATGACAAGTGTAGCTTATGGCAGATGACCTGGCAGAGGTTAAGAGAGGGTGGTGCCAGTGAAGTTCCACTCCAAGACTTTCCTGACTGAAAGGTTGCCCTTCTCAACCACCCATTCATTATTATTAAAATGTTTCTCATATTTTTAAAATATTTTTTTAATGCTCTCTGTCTGTCCAAGGATCGATGCTTATCTCAGATAGCATGTTAAGATTAGAGGTCGACCGATTAATCGGAATGGCCGATTAATTAGGGCCGATTTCAAGTTTTCATAACAATCGGTAATCGGCATTTTTGGACACCGATTATGGCCGATTACATTGCACTCCACGAGGAGCCTGCGTGGCAGGCTGACTACCTGTTATGCGAGTGCAGCAAGGAGCCACGGTAAGGTGCTAGCTAGCATTAAACTTATCTTATAAAAAACAATCAATCTTAACATAATCACTAGTTAACTACACATGGTTGATGATATTACTAGTTTATCTAGCTTGTCCTGCGTTGCATATAATCAATGCAGTGCCTGTTAATTTATCATTGAATCACAGCCTACTTCGCCAAACGGGTGATGATTTAACAAGCGCATTTGCCAAAAAAGCACTGCCGTTGCACCAATGTGTACCTAACCATAAACATCAATGCCTTTTTTTAAATCAATACACATGTATATATTTTTAAACCTGCATATTTAGTTAATATTGCCTGCTAACATGAATTTCTTTTAACTACGGAAATTGTGTCACTTCTCTTGCGTTCAGTGCAAGCAGAGTCAGGGTATATGCAGCAGTTTGGGCCACCTGGCTCGTTGCGAACTGTGTGAAGACCATTTCTTCTTAACAAAGACCGTAATTAATTTGCAAGATTGTACATAATTATGACATAACATTGAAGGTTGTGCAATGTAACAGGAATATTTAGACTTAGGGATGCCACCCGTTAGATAAAATACGTAACGGTTCCGTATTTCACTGAAAGAATAAACGTTTTGTTTTCAAAATGATAGTTTACGGATTTGACCATATTAATAACCTAAGGCTCGTATTTCTGTATGTTATTATATTATAATTAAGTCTATGATTTGATATTTGATAGAGCAGTCTGACTGAGCGGTGGTAGGCAGCAGCAGGCTCGTAAGCATTCATTCAAACAACACTTTCCTGCATTTGCCAGCAGCTCTTCGCTGTGTTTCAAGCATTAAGCTGTTTATGACTTCAAGCCTATCAAATCCAGAGATTATGCTGGCAATACTATAGTGCCTATAAGAACATCTAATAGTCAAAGGTATATGAAACACAAATGGTATAGAGAGAAATAGTCCTATAATTCCTATACTAACTACAACCTAAAACGTCTTACCTGGGAATATTGAAGACTCATGTTAAAAGGAACCACCAGCTTTCATATGTTCTCATGTTCTGAGCAAGGAACTTAAACGTTAGCTCTTTTACATGGCAAATATTGCACTTTTACTTTCTTCTCCAACACTTTGTTTTGCATTATTTAAACCAAATTGAAGATGTTTCATTATTTATTTGAGACTAAATTGATTTTATTGATGTATATTAAGTTAAAATAAAAAAGTGTGAATTCAGTATTGTTGTAATTGTCATTATTACAAATATATATATAAAAATTGGTCGATTAATCGATATCGGCTTTTTTGGTCCTCCAATAATCGGTATCGGTATCGGCGTTGAAAAATCATAATAGTTCGACCTCTAGTTAAGATTATTAATTAATTAATCGAAGAGGAAGCTTTGTTAAAGAAATTCCTAGTGCTGATCTCAAAACAGACGAAGACCGACATCAAATGCCATTTGAAATCTATTTTCAAGAATCATGTCAAAGGGTAAATACAAACACCCATAGTTTGTGGGAAGCTTTTAGCTAGTGGTCATTTTTATCTCAATTTGTTGGCAATTCCTTTGTAATTCCGTTATCCATTTGACCTCTGTAGATAAACTATGTTGTAGTCGCCCTGTGTCTTTCTCAATCCTTCTCCATTTCTGTTAGAATCTTGTCTATTTGTCTCCTCCAAAGTCCTAGTGGGAGGGGTCTTTATCAGGCCAGGCACCTGCTGACAAGGTCACAGTGTCACCTCCCAACACAGAAACATTAGCATGTAACATGTAAATCTAGACTCCTTGCAGAGAGATGGAGGTAAAGAAGATGTCCACAGGCTTCTGTGTGGAGACCTGTAGGTTGAAACCAGACCCTTGTCCCCACTCCCCATGTCAATGGGATGCCTGTGGGGTTGTGTCCGTTAGCTTTCTCCTCATTCATATAGGAGCTATTCTTTTGTATTCCCCAGAGTCGTAGAGGTTCAGGCAGAGTTTAGTCTATCAGAAACACACATCTGATCTGCCTCATCAGTTCTGTGGCGAGTCAACGGTTTCTCTGGCTTGTTTTAGAACCTCAGCAGTCCTCTAAGGACTTAATGTGCTACTGAGAAAGTGATTCCATCTGGGAAAATAATGGAATTAGGTAATCACTTCACTCCAAATGGGGGAGGTCTGGAATGCTGGTATTTTCTAAATACGTGTTCTAAGACAGACTTTGTGGTAAAGAAACTCCTGACAAAGTAAGCCCTTTGCCCTAGAGCTTATACTGTAAGGTCATGCAAGAATGTGTCTGTTCGCATAAAGTTTAGGTATGGTAAAATTGTTTCAAGTTAGTGTTTACCACATCTCTCGAACTGATTAAGTAAAAGTATTTGAACTTTTGTCAGACTTCATACGTCTATTGATATTTTTTTGTTCTTTAGTGTGTCTACAGTGAATTTACTGTACTGTCAATATGCTTCATGTATGTGTCTGTCTACCTGCTACAGTAGTTGCTAATGTCTACCCTGTTGACAGACCGAAGCAGGAAACAGGAAATGGGTCAGGGTTGCCGCTGGTTGATATGTACACCTCTCTCTTTGGTCTCTCCCTGAATACACTGTGGACCTTCAACCATGATAACATCTCTGGGAGGAAAGTCAATGCAGTCCAGCGGGGCTACAGAGTGCCACAGCCCAGTGTCCAGCGGGGCTACAGAGTGCCACAGCCCAGTGTCCAGCGGGGCTACAGAGTGCCACAGCCCAGTGTCCAGCGGGGCTACAGAGTGCCACAGCCCAGTGTCCAGCGGGGCTACAGAGTGCCACAGCCCAGTGTCCAGCGGGGCTACAGAGTGCCACAGCCCAGTGTCCAGCGGGGCTACAGAGTGCCACAGCCCAGTGTCCAGCGGGGCTACAGAGTGCCACAGCCCAGTGTCCAGCGGGGCTACAGAGTGCCACAGCCCAGTGTCCAGCGGGGCTACAGAGTGCCACAGCCCAGTGTCCAGCGGGCCAGGAGGCAGTGCGTTACATAGGGCGGTGACTCTGCATAGCCTGTATGAGGCACTGATTCTGGTGTTGAATGTAAACAAGTCGTTTTCTAAAGAAACTACTCGACGCACCATCCCTCATGACTTCCCTCTGCAGTTTGCAGTGGAGCGTTGCCAATATTCATGTCGTTCCAGTCACTAGCTGCAGCAAACTGAAAAGATGAGTGACCCAGGGATGTGTGTGCTTTGGGGACCTTTAACAGAATGTGACTGGCAGAATGGGTGTTGTATGTGGAGGATGAGGGCTGCAGTAGATATCTCGGATAGGGGGGAGTGAGGCCTAAGAGGGTTTTATAAATAAGTATCGACCCGTGGGTCTTGCGATGGGTTTACAGAGATGACCAGTTTACAGAGGAGTATAGAGTGCAGTGATGTGTCCTATAAGGAGCATTGGTGGCAAATCTGATGGCCGAATGGTAAAGAACATCTAGCCGCTCGAGAGCACCCTTACCTGATGGGCTGGTATCGTTTGGGGCTTGACGTACTTTACCTTAACAAATAATTCTTCATGGTTCTCTCCAGTCAGGTTAGTGTGCTGCTGAAGGGAAGAGTCCGTGTGATTGTAGAGATTAGTTCAGGCTTGAATGCCACCGTTCAGCAAATGCAGGATTTTCTTTTAATTCCCCTTTTTTCTGATAACTATGACAACCTACAGGTAACTGCCAATATAAAGGAAACACCAACATCAAGTGTCTTAATAGGGTGTTGGGCCACCATGAACAAGAACAGCTTCAAAGCTCCTTGACATATATTCTACAAGTGTCTGGAACTCTATTGGAGGGATGTGACACCATTCTTCCACAATAAATTCCATAATTTGGTGTTATGTTGATGGTGTTGGAAAACGCTATCTCAGGCGCCGCTCCAGAATCTCCCAGAAGTGTTCAATTGGGTTGAGATCTGGTGACTGACACACACACACACACACACACACACACACACACACACACACACACACACACACACACACACACACACACACACACACACACACACACACTTTAAACCCCCTATGCTCCTTTGAGACCCCTCTTTCAAAGTCACTGAGATCTCTTCTTCTAGCCATGATAGTCAAAATAATGGGCGACTGGGCGTTTTTATACATAACCCTAAGCATGATGAGATGTTTATTGCTTAATTAACTCAGGAACCACACCGGTGTGGAAGCACCTGCTTTCAAAATAATCTGTATCCCTCATTTACTGAAGTGTTTCCTTTATTTTGGCAGTTACCTGTATATAAAGTGTTCTACTATTACATATCAGTTGTCTGAACACACTTGTTCTCGTCATGATGGCTCTGCCGTCGTGATGGCTCTGCCGTCGTGATGGCTCTGCCGTCGTGATGGCTCTGCCGGCGTGATGGCTCTGCCGGCGTGATGGCTCTGTCGTCGTGATGGCTCAGTTGGAACGTTTTGTGCTCTTAGTTATTGCTTAATCTATACAAATCAAATCCATTATTGCGGACTTACATTGAGTATTACGATGGTTTCTGCTTTCCCTTAAGGCTTTATTATATTTCATATTCCAAGTTGGAGCACAACCACAACCTCCGGCCCTATCTTCTCTATCACAGAAACATCCCTACACCAAACGGTTCTGTTGTTTTTATAAATCAGCTACCCTGCCAATAGCTCAGACTAAAGTGAAAATATTTGCTCTGGGTCATTAGTTAAAAAAAAGAATCTGATTTAACATGATAAGATAAACAAACATATCTTATCTCTCCAACAGCAGTGTGACGTAAAGAAAAGAAAACACTCACAGTACGCTATGAGCCAGAGCCCAGAAAATGAAAGATGTTTTGTTTTGGTATGCTGAAAATCAAAGTGTGTCAATAAGATAAAGATAATTTCTTTAGTCTTTTAGATTTCTTTGGCCCATGTTACTTTAGCTACCTGCCTCAAGGTTCATACACAATACAAATCCTAATCCACAGTAAACTTGGTTTAGCAGCTTTGATATAACAATGTCAAATATTAAAGCTTATAAGTCCAGAGTAAAGGGTTGTGGTTTGTCTGTGTTCTTAGATGGTGCTGCTTGGTTAAATACATTAAAGTGCTTTATCACTCCCCAACCACAGTAGCCTGGTCGCCCTGGGCGACAGAAGCGCTAATGGTTTTCGTACGCCTGTCCTTATTAATGACATCACCGGTTAACTGAAGAGACAATGGGATGTACAAAAGATGGCTTACAGGAGACTTTAAAGTGTAACGTCTCAAGGAGATGCTGCCATTTGTGAGCAATATTTGATTTGGTTTGGTGAATTCACTGCTCAGTTTGGGTCACCTTTCTTTGAGAGCTAATCCTAAAATTACCCAGTGAGGCTCAGAGGTAAATCTTCTAATAAGAATCAGTTTGACTTATGACTGCGGGTGTCAGGTTTTACTAGATTAAATTTAACTGAATGTGAAGTTTAGAGGAATGTATTTGTTGTTGTTTCTTGTTTGTATTGATCTTAGGAATGAGCCAAATACAATTTCTTACTCAAATATAGTTTCTTAATCAGTTTGCTTTGTACCCTTCTCTGTGTCTTGTACCGCCATACCTAGGGCTTGATTCAAGTGTATGTGACAAATGCATAAATGGTATCAATCTTTGTTTAAAGAATAAAAAACAACTTGTCCCCTGACAAGGCTCTCTTCTGTATCCCTGTCAGCTCTCTCTGACAGAATGGCCCAAGGTCGTTCTCAGGGTGAGGAGAACACAATTACACCAGCCAACATTTCCCTCAGGGTTGATGGACGAGCCTTGTCTTGATACATCTATCCAATGGCAGTCACCCTACTGTACGTCACAATGCCTCGGGCTTTGAAGACAGACAGCCACAGGCATTCCATAAGCTTTCCGGAATAACTTTTGATTAAATCATATTTCCCTCTCATGACAGGTGTATAATAACAAACCAATAATATTTCAGTTAGACTTTTTATTTATTTGTGGTTAAAGCAGAGGAAACAGAAAACAACTGGTTATCATTTACAGCATATTTGTGTCACTTCCAGAGAGCTCTAGAGAAGTGACTTGGAAGCAAGTTGATACAATGGGTAACAATAATGTAATCTAATAAGAAATAAATTCAACTAAACCGTAAGTAAAGAATACTAATAAAGATTCTTCTTATGTTCTTTTTAATATCACAAACAACAAACAAAATGACACAATAATAAAACAACACAATAATAAAACAACACAATAATACAACAACACAATAATAAAACAACACAATAATAAAACACAATAATAAAGCAACACAATAATGAAACAACACAATTATAAAACAACACTATTATAAAACAACACAATAATGAAACAACACAATAATAAAACACAATAATGAAACAACACAATAATAAAACAACACAATAATGAAACAACACAATAATAAAACAACACTATTATAAAACAATACAATTACAAAACAACACAATAATAAAACAACACAATTATAAAACAACTAAAACACCCCCCCGAAATGAAGAAATGACACAAACAGAAAAACTGGAAAGGTATGTAGTTAGAAACATAACGTTTTATAGACATTACTCTTCTTACATGTTGGAATTTTGATTAATTCCTCACCCAACACACCGTCACTCTCCACTTCGACTCTGCTGTTCTGCTGTCCAGGAGGCTGGGCTGCTACCCTCCTGCTCTTTTGAGAAGCCTGGTCTCTTCTCCTGGTCTTCGGGTTCATAGTGATCACAGCACAGACCATACCCAGCAGACCACAGCCCATCAATGAAGACCACATTGTGTAGAAAGTGTAGTCGATGCCAAAGGGGTCTTTCTCCTCATGAATTAAGAAGGTAGTAGTTATCGATACACACACCCCTTCATATCCCCGTTCAGACATAGTTCTCCCCACTGTCCCCCAGTGACAGGTTAGAGAGGACCAGAGAGATGTGAGGTTGAGATGCATTTATTTGGCCATTCAAATCCTCAGATAGGGTTGCTTTTCTGATTTGTCAAGTAGATTTGACCAGGATGACATCATCCCCTACAGCAGTCTTTCTTCTCAAGCCGGTTAGACTCAGTAGAATTAGAGTTACAGCTGAGAGCAACCTCCTCTCCTTCTGAGAAGAACTGTGTGAGCTGGTCAGACTTTGGGCAGACCACTAGCATATACCTTTTGGATGAGATTCTTCACTTGATTTTGATGCTTCAGACAGGAGTAAACCTCAGAGTGGTTCAGCATCAGGAATGGGGTGACCAGCGAGTAATTCCCAGTCTCTCTTCCATCCACCACATGCATCTGCTTTCCGAGGTCAGCGAGGTCACTCGAATGGTTTTGAGATGGCAATGATGTGATGCCTTTTCCCTTCTTGTAGGTGTCCCACCATATCCGTGTCATATTTGAGTCAGTATTAAAGCAAGGTAGTGCAGGCCTCTCTCCCACAAAGCCATGTATATACAGATCCTTAACATACGTCAATATCAGGTTACTACTACAGTGATATCCTTCCTCTACAGTGCAGATGTAAATGCCTATGTCCTCCGTGGTAAAGTTGGTAATGCGGAGAAAGGAGTTATTCTCAATGAATTGGATTCTGCCAGTTGGGACCTCCGTGAGAGGCTTCCGGGTTAATGTATCTTGAATTTTCCTGTGTGTACCATTGAACCGTCATGCTGTCACCACCACTTGCACCTTTACATTGCAGGTCTACTGTCCATCCTAAATGGCAGAATATTCCATTACTATTATGCCTGCAAACTGAGAGACTAATACGTTGTTGGTGTGAAATATTGCCAGCTGTCCAGCACTCCACCCTGTACAATCCAGATTGAACAAACTTTTAATTTAGTAATTACTAAGTGAAGGGTTAGATGTGTTCCAGAACAGCAGGCTTTCTTCACCATTGGATTTAAAGATCACACAATACCTCTGACGGAGTTTCAAATGAATAAACGTCATCTTCTTCAAGAATACAATTAGTTTCTTGGCCTGCAAGGAAAGTCCCGTCTAGAACAACCAGTGGAATGACTAGCTTTGTGATTGAAGCCATTCTGTTCGAAGATGTTTGTCTACTAGTTGCTTACACCAATGCTCTGGTATCTACTGTCCCTCAAATATATTTCATTTCAATGACGCTAGTGACCTCGTGGTGTTGAAATCCATTATGTGCTCATCTCTTGATACCTTGTCAACCAGAAATGTGCAGTGTTAAATGGTATCAGTTGGAATGTCTTTTAGGGGAACATGTTTGTGTGGGTGTCAGCTGAGAATCTCAATGCTGCTTCTTTCTCATAACTTACCTGGAAACTCATACGGTGCCTTTAAAGGTATTAATATCCCTTGACTTATTTCACATTTAAAAAAAAATATATATATTTATTTATTTATTTCACCTTTATTTAACCAGGTAGGCTAGTTGAGAACAAGTTCTCATTTACAACTGCGACCTGGCCAAGATAAAGCAAAGCAGTTCGACACATACAACAACACAGAGTTACACATGGCATAAACAAACATACAGTCAATAATACAGTAGAAAAAAAGAAAAGAAAACATCTATATACAGCATTTGCAAATGAGGTAAGATAAGGGAGGTAAGGCAATAAATAGGCCATGGTGGTGAAGTAATTACAATATAGCAATTAAACACTGGAATGGTAGATGTGCAGAAGATGAATGTGCAAGTAGATATACTGGGGTGCAAAGGAGCAAGATAAATAAATAAATACAGAATGGGGATGAGGTAGTTGGATGGGCTGTTTACTGATGGACTATGTACAGGTGCAGTGATCTGTGAGCTGCTCTGACAGCTGGTGCTTAAAGCTAGTGAGGGAGATATGAGCCTCCAGCTTCAGTGATTTTTGCAGTTCGTTCCTGTCATTGGCAGCAGAGAACTGGAAGGGAAGGCGGCCAAAGGAGGAATTGGCTCCTTTGACCAGTGAGATATACCTGCTGGAGCGCGTGCTACGGGTGAGTGCTGCTATGGTGACCAGTGAGCTGAGATAAGGCGGGGCTTTACCTAGCAGAGACTTATAGATGACCTGGAGCCAGTGGGTTTGGTGACGAGTATGAAGCGAGGGCCAGCCAACGAAGCGTACAGGTAGCTGTGGTGGGTAGTATATGGGGCTTTGGTGACAAAACGAATGGCACTGTGATAGACTGCATCCAATTTGTTGAGTAGAGTGTGGAGGCTATTTTATAAATGACATCGCCGAAGTCGAGGATCGGTAGAATGGTCAGTTTTACGAGGGTATGTTTGGCAGCATGAGTGAAGGATGCTTTGTTGCGAAATAGGAAGCCGATTCTAGATTTAATTTTGGATTGGAGATGCTTAATATGAGTCTGGAAGGAGAGTTTACAGTCTAACCAGACACCTAGGTATTTGTAGTTGTCCACATATTCTAAGTCAGAACCGTCCAGAGTAGTGATGCTGGATGGGTGGGCAGGTGCGGGCAGTGATCGGTTGAAGAGCATGCATTTAGTTTTACTTGCATTTAAGAGCAGTTGGAGGCCACGGAAGGAGTGTTGTATGGCATTGAAGCTCGTCTGGAGGTTAGTTAACACAGTGTCCAAAGAAGGGCCAGAAGTATACAGAATGGTGTCGTCTGCGTAGAGGTGAATCAGAGAATCACCAGCAGCAAGAATGCCATCATTGATGTATACAGAGAAGAGAGTCGGCCCGAGAATTGAACCCTGTGGCACCCCCATAGAGACTGCCAGAGGTCCGGACAACAGGCCCTCCAATTTGACACACTGAACTCTATCTGAGAAGTAGTTGGTGAACCAGGCGAGGCAATCATTTGAGAAACCATGGCTGTTGAGTCTGCCAATGAGAATGTGGCGCCTCCCGGGTGGCGCAGTGGTCTAGGGCACTGCATCGCAGTGCTAGCTGCGCCACCAGAGTCTCTGGGTTCGCGCCCAGGCTCTGTCGCAGCCGGCCGCAACCGGGAGGTCCGTGGGGCGACGCACAATTGGCATAGCGTCGTCCGGGTTAGGGAGGGTTTGGCCGGTAGGGATATCCTTGTCTCAGTATGTAAAATGTAATAAAATGTATGCACTCTACTGTAAGTCGCTCTGGATAAGAGCGTCTGCTAAATGACTAAAAATGTAAATGTAAAAAATGTGATTGACAGAGTCGTTGAGTTACATCCTGAAATCAAAATGGATTACATATTTTTTCTCACGCATCTACACACAATACCCCATATTGACAAAGTGAAAACATAATTTTTTGCAAATGTATTGAAAATGAAATACAGAATACTTATTTATTTAAGTATTCACACCCCTGAGTCAATACTTTGTAGAAGCACCTTTGGCTGCGATTTTGGGGGTCTCTTAAGAGCTTTCCACATTTCGATTGTACAATATTTCCCCATTATAATTTTTTTTAATTCTTCAAACTCAATCAAGTTGATTGTTGATCTTTGCTAGACAGCCATTTTCCTTTCTTGCCATAGATTTTCAAGACGATTTAAGTCAGAACTGTAACTAGGCCACTCAGGAACATTCAATGTTTTCTTGTTAAGCAACTCCAGTGTAGATTTGGCCTGTTTTAGGTTATTGTCCTGCTGAAAGGTGAATTTGTCTTCGAGTGTCTGTTCGAAAGCAGACTGGACCAGGTTTTCCTGTAGGATTTTGCCTGTGCTTATAGCTACCTGTATTCCGTTTATTTTTATTTTTAAAAACTCCCATGCCAATGTCAAGCATACCCAATACATGATACCGCCTCCACCATGCTTGAAAATATGAATAGTGTTACTCATTGATGTGATGTGTTGTATTTTACCAAAACCTATTTTTTTTAAATTCAGGACAAAAAGTTAATTTCTTTGCCACATTTTTTGCAGTATTCCTTAAGTTCCTTAGAGCAAACAGGATGCATGTTTTTTTTATTCTGTACAGGCTTCCTTCTTTTCACTCTGTCAAATAGGTTAGTATTGTGGAGTAAGAACAATGTTGTTGATCCATCCTGAGTTTTCTCCCATCACAGCCATTACACTCTGTAACTGTTTTAAAATCACCATTGGCCTGTATCTTTGTAGTGACTGGGTGTATTGATACACCATCCAAAGTGTAATTAATAGTTTCACCATGCTCAAAATATTCAATGTCTGCTTTTTTTTTTACCCATCTATCAATAGGTGCCCTTCTTTGCAAGGCATTGAAAAACATCCCTGGTCTTTGCGCTTGAATATGTGCGTCAAATTCCCTACTCGATTGAGGAACCTTACAGATCATTGTATGTGTGGGGTACAGACATGTGGTAGTCATTATGTTAACCACTATTATTGAACACGGATTGAGTCCAAGCAACTTTTTTGCAATTTGTTAAGCACATTTTTACTCCAGAATTTATTTAGGCTTGTCATAACAAAGGGATTATTGAATCAAGACATTTCAGCATTACATTTTTTATTAATTTCTAACATTTTCTATAAACAACATTTTACTTTTACATTATGGGGTATTGTGTGTAGATCAGTGACACAAAATCTCAATTTAATCCATTTTAAATTCAAGCTGTAACACAACAAAATGTGGAAAAAGTCAAGGCACGTGAACACTTTCTGAAAGCCCTGTCTTCTCACCATCTTTCCTCTGATTAGCTTTCTGCTTTTACTCTACAGAACAAGATGATAAGATAATAAACTGCTCATTTTCCCCGAAATCGAAATCCTTTGAGATGCTGTCAAGTCCTTCTTTTCACACGCATGCATGTGATAGCTGAGGACGTTTTGGGGGGAGAAAAATAGATTAGTGTAATGACCTAATAAATAAACAAAATTTGATATTTGACATGGCATATTATCATAAATAATCAACACTGCACCCGCTACACACTGGGGCTCCCGAGTGGCGCAGCGGTCTGAGGCACTGCATCTCAGTGCTAGAGGCGTCACTACAGACACCCTGGTTCAGCGGTCTGAGGCACTGCATCTCAGTGCTAGAGGCGTCACTACAGACACCCTGGTTCAGCGGTCTGAGGCACTGCATCTCAGTGCTAGAGGCGTCACTACAGACACCCTGGTTCAGCGGTCTGAGGCACTGCATCTCAGTGCTAGAGGCGTCACTACAGACACCCTGGTTCGATTCCAGGCAATTTCACAACCGGCTGTGATTGGGAGTCCCATAGGGTGGTGCACATTTGGCCCAGCATCGTTAGGGTTTGGCCGTTGTCGGCTGTCATTGTAAATAAGAATTTGTTCTTAACCTACTTGCCTAGATAAATTAAATAAAAGGTAAATAAGAATTTTATCTTAACTGACTTGCCTAGTTAAATAAAGGTTAAATATATATATATATTTTTTTTAAACACTCGGATAAAAGGACTTTCTGTAGAGGGGTGTGTCTTTAATATGCCCAAGATTTGACTATTCTCAATTGATACCTTGAAATATCGTATTCGAAATATGTTAGGAGTCATCTGTGACATCATTGGCCTGCAAGACATTGTTGCGTGCATCCACTGTTTATTACTCTCCCAACTGTTAATCCATGTCTAGCGCTGTTACTCTTTTCTCCCTGCGCTAAGACTGAGCTCGATCACAATGAAGACTGTATGAGGGCTGATGATGCATCTGGCCTGGTCCCTGGCAGACTGTCATTGATCTAGTGAGGAGATATTTGACTGGGGGGATAATAGATGTAGGTTGCGTCCCAACTGGCACCCAATTCCATATGGAGTGCACTACTTTTGACTAAAGACTTACGGGCCCTGGTCAAAAGTAGTGCACTACATAGGAAAAAGGATGCCATTTCGGACACAGATGTAATGGGGAACACTGCTCTGTTGTTTCTGGTCTGGTGGATGTCCAGTGGCTTTCCTCTGTGTTCTCCAATAGGGCTGGAGACACCCATGGTCACTGTTCCATGGCATGTAGTTGGGATAGGCAGTCAGGATGCCTTGATCAGGCATCCAAAGGGATTGTCTGCATTGTGCAAAATGAAGCATGATTTCATATAGACTAAAACAGGTACTTTAACTAAGATTCGGGTTACATGTGGGCTCTCTTTTCCTCTGCAGGTGTCATCGTGTTGTTGTCCAATCAGAGACCTGCATGTGTGAAGCCGCGGCCAGCAATGGAACCCTGGCCTGCAGTGGCCTGGGTCCTACTGCTGATGGTCCTCGCTGATTGCCTGAAAACGGCCCAATCAAAGGACTTCACAGAACAGGATATCATCTACCTCCATCCCTCAAGTAATAGTTTTTATTATTATATTTTTGGGGACCACTTTTGGCTCAGGAGCCTGCTTTCAGGACTATTTGCTAAAAAAGTAAACAAAAGTACTGGAGAATCTCTTTAAGGTTTATGAAAAAGTGGGTCAGAGTCTATGCTATGCATGAATAGCAGTTAGGGGTATCCAGTGAACTTGTGATCCCCAGCCTAACCAGACAGATCCACAGCTGGCACAGCAACTGTCTACTGCCTCGCCACCCCTCTGCACCCCGCCACACCCTTCTCCACCCCCCACCCCTCTGCACCACCAGGCACATCTCGTTGATCTGAGATGTAGGGTCACGTGACTCCGTGCATAGCTACTGGGCAGTCAGACGCCCCATGTTGTCAGTGCTTTCTGCCCTCTTTAGTATCATCCACCCATTAGCAACATTTTACACACTGTCTATTAGCATTTATATGTTATTGATGTCTATTTAATATTTCCATGTCGTTCAAAAAGTTATACTTTTGTCTCATCTGTCCATAGAACATTCTTCTAGGAGTCTTGATGATCATCCAGGTGCTTTTTGGGAAACTTGAGTTAACTTTTTGGATGAGATGGGTTCCATTATGTCTGGCGAAAACCAAACACTGCATTCCACAGTAAGAACCTCCTACCAACGCTGAAGCACGGTGGTGGTAGTGTGATGGTTTGGGGATGCTTTGCTGCCTCAGGACCCGGACAACTTGCCTTAATAGAAGGAACCATGAATTCTGCTCTGTATCAGAGAATTCTACAGGAAAATGTCAGGCTATCTGTCTGTGAGCTGAAGCTCAGCTGAGTCATGCAGCAAGACGATCCAAAACACACAATCAAGTCGACATGAAAATGGTCAACAAATTTGAAGTTTTGAAATGGCCTTGTCAAAGTCCAGACCTAATCCCAATTTGAGATGTTGAGGCAGGACTTAAAACAAGCAGTTCATGCTTGAAAACCAACAAATGTCGCTGAGTTAAACCAGTTCTGCATGGAAGAGTGGGCCGAAATTTCTCCACAGCAATGTGAGAGATTGATCAACAACTACAGGAAGCATTTGGTTGCAGTCATTGTAGCTAAAGGTGGTACAACCAGTTATTGAGTGTAAGGGGGTCATTACTTTTTCACACAGGGGAATTGGGTGTTGCATAACATTGTTTATTGAATAAATAAATAAAATAAGTATATATATATATATTTGTTTGTTATTTGTAAACTCAGGTTCTCTTTATCTAATATTAGGTTTTGCTTGAAGATCTGATAACATTCAGTATAAAAAATATGCAAAAGTAGAGAAAATCTGAAAGGGGACAAAACATTTTTTTTACAGCACTTTGGCTTTGTCTCTTACCGTGTATGACGTTTATGACTTCCATTATCAACAAATCAAAGACAATTCTAACAGCAAACAACTGTCATGTAGATTAGAATTCTAGTGGCATGAACCAGCAATGTGACAACGATGATCAAAAAGACCCAGCTGAGGGTAACTGATTGATTATTGTCCTTTGGCTGTCCTTATGACTCAAACAGAATGTTCCAGCGTGGCCAGAATGTGGACGCTCACTAATTGGTCCTCAGTGTCAATTAGATCATGTTCCCAAGCCACAACTTTTTTTCTCTCTCTCTCTCTCTCTCTCTCTCTCTCTCTCTCTCTCTCTCTCTCTCTCTCTCACGCTCTCTCTCTCTCTCTCTCACGCTCTCTCTCTCTCTCTCTCTGTCAATCTGTCTCTTTCCCTCTCACTCTCTCTCTCTTTCTCCCCTGGCACTCCCCTCACCCCAGTCAGTGTACAACAACAGGCTGGGTCACTATACTGTAGGCCTCTGAGAAGGACATATGCCAGGTATAAGCCGCTAGATTAAGGTCTGAAACAACCCTAACTCTCCCCAGGGCATGTTAGAGGTCAGCCCTCCCACGTCTCAGAAACAGGCCCCCGCATAGCCAGAAAGCAAACTCTTAAGATCTGTGTCTCTTTCATCACAGAGAGACAGAACTCCCGGGATCAGGTTTCCGGGATACTGGAGATATCTGTGTCGGCTCGAGGCCACCCCTCTAGCCCCACTGGGGATTTGGTGTGTGTGTGTGTGTGTGTACGCAAGTGAGTTGGCTTGTGTGGGTAGCTGTGTGTGTGCGTGAGTTTACACATGTGAGCATGTGGAAGGGTAATTGTGCGTGTGTGTGTGTGTGTGTGTGTGTGTGTGTGTGTGTGTGTGTGTGTGTGTGTGTGTGTGTGTGTGTGTGTGTGTGTGTGTGTGTGTGTGTGTGAGCATGTGGCAGGGTGCGTGTGTGTGAGAGAGCTGCTAGGGAGTGATATGGTAACTAGCCTAACTTCCTGGGGAGATGAAGGAGTAGTCTAGCTAGCTAGACATGGCAAGGCAGTATCATGGTCTCGCTAGCTAGACATGGCAAGGCAGTATCATGGTCTCGCTAGCTAGACATGGCAAGGCAGTATCATGGTCTAGCTAGCTAGCCATGGCAAGGCAGTATCATGGTCTAGCTAGCTAGACATGGCAAGGCAGTATCATGGTCTAGCTAGCCATGGGAAGGCAGTATCATGGTCTAGCTAGACATGGCAAGGCGGTATTGGGGTCTAGCTAGCTAGACATGGCAAGGCAGTATCATGGTCTAGCTAGCTAGCCATGGCAAGGCAGTATCATGGTCTATCTAGCTAGCCATGGCAAGGCAGTATCATGGTCTAGCTAGACATAGCAAGGCAGTATCATGGTCTAGCTAGACATGGCAGGGCAGTATCATGGTCTAGCTAGACATGGAAAGGCAATATCATGGTCTAGCTAGCCATGGCAAGGCAGTATCATGGTCTAGCTAGACATGGCAAGGCGATATCATGGTCTAGCTAGACATGGCAAGGCGGTATCATGGTCTAGCTAGCTAGACATGGCAAGGCAGTATCATGGTCTAGCTAGCCATGGCAAGGTTGTATCATGGTCTAGCTAGACATGGCAAGTCGGTATCATGGTCTAGCTAGCTAGCTATGGCAAGGCAGTATCATGGTCTAGCTAGCTAGCCATGGCAAGGCAGTATCATGGTCTAGCTAGCTAGCCATGGCAAGGCAGTATCGTGGTCTAGCTAGCTAGCCATGGCAAGGCAGTATCATGGTCTAGCTAGCCATGGCAAGGTTGTATCATGGTCGGTATCATGGTCTAGCTAGCTAGCTATGGCAAGGCAGTATCATGGTCTAACCTAGCTAGCCATGGCAAGGCAGTATCATGGTCTAGCTAGCCATGGCAAGGCAGTATCATGGTCTAGCTAGCTAGCCATGGCAAGGCAGTATCATGGTCTAGCTAGCCATGGCAAGGTTGTATCATTGTCTAGCTAGACATGGCAAGGCGGTATCATGGTCTAGCTAGCTAGCCATGGCAAGGCAGTATCATGGTCTAGCTAGTTAGCCATGACAAGGCAGTATCATGGTCTAGCTAGACATGGCAAGGCGGTATCATGGTCTAGCTAGCCATGGCAAGGCAGTATCATGGTCTAGCTAGTTAGCCATGGCAAGGCAGTATCATGGTCTAGTTAGCCATGGCAAGGCAGTATCATGGTCTAGTTAGCCATGGCAAGGCAGTATCATGGTCTAGCTAGCTAGCCATGGCAAGGCAGTATCATGGTCTAGCTAGACATGGCAAGGCGGTATCATGGTCTAGCTAGACATGGCAAGGCGATATCATGGTCTAGCTAGACATAGCATGGCAGTATCATGGGTTTGCATCCCAAAGGGGACCTTGTTCCCTATGAACTGCACTTCATTTGAGCAGAGCCCTTTGGGATATATAGTGCACTACATGGGAAATAGGGTGCCATTGAAGATGTAGCCATGGTGATTGGCAACATACGTTGTGTTCTAAATTATGTTTGCCTGCCCTGCAGACCTTCAGCTGTCACTGGGGAAGGGTGTGGAACTGGCCAATTAGATTAATGTAATGGTGCGAAATTGGAAAGACTAACAGCCTCCTTGTCTGTTTGATCACAACAGATGGCCTCCATGAACATTTTCCAACCTCTGGGGACCAAGAATTGAGAAGGGAAGGGAGCAACTGGGCTACATGCTCGTAGTCTTAGTGTTTTACTAGATTAGCAGAGTGCATGATGGGTTAAACTGTACTTGACACTATAGGTCTATATCAGAACAATTGTGTGAGAGAGATAAATGTCTTGGCTGGTGATAACAGCTATAAAGAGAGATAAATGTCTTGGCTGGTGATAACAGCTATAAAGAGAGATAAATGTCTTGGCTGGTGATAACAGCTATAAAGAGAGGTAAATGTCTTGGCTGGTGATAACAGCTATAAAGAGAGATAAATGTCTTGGCTGGTGATAACAGCTATAAAGAGAGGTAAATGTCTTGGCTGGTGATAACAGCTATAAAGAGAGATAAATGTATTGGCTGGTGATAACAGCTATAAAGAGAGGTAATAGTCTTGGCTGGTGATAACAGCTATAAAGAGAGATAAATGTCTTGGCTGGTGATAACAGCTATAAAGAGAGATACATGTCTTGGCTGGTGATACAGCTATAAAGAGAGATAAATGTTTTGGCTGGTGATAACAGCTATAAAGAGAGATAAATGTCTTGGCTGGTGATAACAGCTATAAAGAGAGGTAAATGTCTTGGCTGGTGATAACAGCTATAAAGAGAGATAAATGTCTTGGCTGGTGATAACAGCTATAAAGAGAGATAAATGTCTTGGCTGGTGATAACAGCTATAAAGAGAGATAAATGTCTTGGCTGGTGATAACAGCTATAAAGAGAGATAAATGTCTTGGCTGGTGATAACAGCTATACAGAGAGATAAATGTCTTGGCTGGTGATAACAGCTATAAAGAGAGATAAATGTATTGGCTGGTGATAACAGCTATAAAGAGATATAAATGTCTTGGCTGGTGATAACAGCTATGAAGAGAGATACATGTCTTGGCTGGTGATAACAGCTATAAAGAGAGATAAATGTCTTGGCTGGTGATAACAGCTATAAAGAGAGATAAATGTCTTGGCTTGTGATAACAGCTATGAAGAGAGATAAATGTCTTGGCTGGTGATAACAGCTATAAAGAGAGATAAATGTCTTGGTTGGTGATAACAGCTATAAAGAGAGATAAATGTCTTGGCTGGTGATAACAGCTATAAAGAGAGATATGTCTTGGCTGGTGATAACAGCTATAAAGAGAGATAAATGTCTTGGCTGGTGATAACAGCTATGAAGAGAGATACATGTCTTGGCTGGTGATAACAGCTATGAAGAGAGATAGATTAAACTACAGTATATGTTTGGAAGGACTGAGTTCCCCCAGACAATGGTTTCTCAGAGTCCATATTAGAAGTGTGACTATATTAAACCAATCCAAAATAAGGCCTTCTATGCATTCCAAACTCTTTTATCCATCTTAATTATCCAGATGTTTCATATTTTTCTGGCCAGATTTCCTAAACTAATGTTATTAACACAGTTTATGGTATGAACTTGCAAATCTTATTCAACGTTTCAGGACCTCTGTATACACTGAGTGTACAAAACATTAGGAACATCTTCCTACTATTGAGTTGCAGCCCCTTTTGCCCTCAGAACAGCCTCAATTCATCGGGGCATGGACTCTACAAGGTGTCAAGCGTTCCACAGGGATGCTGGCCCATGTTGACTCCAATGCTTCCCACAGTTGTGTCAAGTTGACTGGATGCCTTTTGGGTGGAGGACCATTCTTGATACACACGGGAAACTGTTGAGCGTGAAAAACCCAGCAACGTTGCAGTTCTTGACACACTCAAACTGGTGCGCCTGACACCTACTACCATACCCCGTTCAAAGGCACTTAAATATTTTGTCTTGCCCATTCACCCTCTGAATGGCACAACCCATGTCTCAATTGTCTCAAAGCTTAAAAATCACTATTTAAGCTGTCTCCTTCCCTTCATCGACACTGATTGAGGTGGATTTAACAAGTGACATCAATAAGGGATCACCTGGATTCACCTGGTCAGTCGATCATGTTCCTAATGTTTTGTACACTCAGTGTGTAACTTATTAAACGTTTCAGGACCTCTGTACATATTTTATTCAAGGCGGAATAGGTTGTTGGCGATGTCTGTTAAGGTGATTCGTTATGGCTGTCCCAGTGCCCTGTGCATGACACCTTCTAAGTGTGTGTATGTTTCCGCAGCTACTCCATTCCCAGGCGGGTTCAAGTGCTTCACCTGTGAAGAAGCACCTGACAACTATGAGTGTAATCGCTGGGCGCCAGACCTGTACTGCCCACGAGGTGAGTCAGACCACTAGGACAAACCATTGTTCTTCTCAGCACCGTTGACGATTACATTATGACTTCAAGCTCAGGAAGTAATACTCAATGTGTAAATTCTACACTCCCTCTGTTCTCGGATAGGCCTACTCTTATTTTGTATTTAGATTAGGTGTTCTTTCCTTCTCTGAGTGCTTCCAACAAAGTTGTAAATTCCCACTCTGTTGGTTCAATGGAGGCCTCTGTACCTGGGTATTATTGAGTATAATGTCACCCTGCTGTTGTCATGGTTAGCTCATAAATAGCTAACCTCATCAAGAGAGTTAGCGTGGCGCGACCACAATCAGGCCAGATTTACAGCACTCTCTTAAGGACTAATAAGTTACTGTGGCCGAGCCCTAGACAAGACACATTCTTTGTATGAATAACAACCTCATAGATTGTTGGATAGAGAGATGCTGTGCTTGACCTAAACTTCCTGGAATGCACTGTGTAACGTATGGCAGAGGCTCCAATTCAGATACCTTATGGCAGGGGCGTCAATTCAGATACCTTATGGCAGGGGCGTCAATTCAGATACCTTATGGCAGGCGCGTCAATTCAGATACCGTATGGCAGGAGCGTCAATTCAGATACCTTATGGCAGGCGCGTCAATTCAAATACCGTATGGCAGGAGCGTCAATTCAGATACCGTATGGCAGGAGCGTCAATTCAGATACCTTATGGCAGGCGCATCAATTCAGATACCTTATGGCAGGCGCGTCAATTCAGATACCTTATGGCAGGTGCGTCAATTCAGATACCGTATGGCAGGAGCGTCAATTCAGATACCGTATGGCAGAGACGTCAAATTCAGATACCGTATGGCAGAGACGTCAAATTCAGATACCGTATGGCAGAGGCTTAATTTCAGATACCGTATGGCAGAGGCTTAATTTCAGATACCGTATGGCAGAGACGTCAAATTCAGATACCGTATGGCAGAGACGTCAAATTCAGATACCGTATGGCAGAGACGTCAAATTCAGATACCGTATGGCAGAGACGTCAAATTCAGATACCGTATGGCAGAGACGTCAAATTCAGATACCGTATGGCAGAGACGTCAAATTCAGATACCGTATGGCAGAGGCTTCAATTCAGATACCGTATGGCAGAGACTTCAATTCAGATACCGTATGGCAGAGACTTCAATTCAGATACCGTATGGCAGAGGCTTCAATTCAGATACCGTATGGCAGAGACTTCAATTCAGATACCGTATGGCAGAGACTTCATTTCAGATACCGTATGGCAGAGGCTTCAATTCAGATACCGTATGGCAGAGGCTTCAATTCAGATACCGTATGGCAGAGACTTCATTTCAGATACCGTATGGCAGAGGCTTCAATTCAGATACCGTATGGCAGAGGCTTCAATTCAGATACCGTATGGCAGAGACTTCAATTCAGATACCGTATGGCAGAGGCTTCAATTCAGATACCGTATGGCAGAGACTTCAATTCAGATACCGTATGGCAGAGGCCTCAGATGGAGTTCGTCTGTAGTGTTTTTATCCCACAAACTCTGAACAGAAGAAATAACAGTTTCTCTCTCAATTCTTAGTACCTCGTTAAGCTGAGTTAACTCAGTATCCATCCATGCTAACCAAAAAGTGGTATTGTAGCTACCAGGTGAATATGTCTTATTTACTATCTTTATTATTCTAAACAGAGTCTAGATACTGTTACACGCGGCACAAGATGGACATGGAGGGGAACAGTGTCTCTGTGACAAAGCGTTGTGTTGCTTTGGGAGACTGCCTCTCTACTGGATGCTCTGAAGAAGACCATGAAGGAACCAGGGTAAGGAGTGGGAAGTATTCAATAAGGGGAATAGTGTTGAGAGGTTAGATTCAAGATGGGAAGAGGGGAATAGTTTGGCCTGGTGTTGGGAGGTAGAATGGAATGATGTGGGGTAGGGGTTTCTCTGGCGTAATTATTCTGGTTGACTTTGGGCATGGCATTTTCTTACTTGGAAAATAAGAAAAATGTATTATATTAAGCAAACCAGACGGCACCATTTAAAAAACATTTTTTTTATGGATAGACCGGTGGCACACTCATACATTATTTACAAATGAAGAATGTGCGCTTAGTGAGTATGCCAGATCAGAGACAGCAGGGATGACCAGGGATGTTCTCTTGATAAGTGTATGAATTAGACCATTTTCCTGTCCTGCTAAGCATTACAAATGTATCAAGTACTTTTGAGTGTCAAGGAAAATGTATGGAGTAAAAAGTAATTATTTTCTTTATGAATGTAGTAGTAAAGTAAAAATAAAAGTTGTCAAAAATATAAATATTGTAAAGTCAAGTACAGATATTACCCCCAAATTACCCCCAAAACTACTTAAGTAGTACTTTAAAGAATATTTACTTAATATTGGCCAGGGGGTCAGAACCAGGGTCAGACTATGTGAACATGGCCCTTTATGTTACGGTCTGTCCATGTCTCCACCACTTAACGGTGCTTTTGAGTTAATCTGGAGATCCTCCACAGTGCTCACTCCAGTACACTGCCATTCTAATTCCTGGTGAAAGGTGTGTCCTCACAACCTCGGAAGTCTGCATGATTCCCCTGGAGAGAGAGGAGAGACAGAGAGGAGAGAGAGAGCAGAGAGAGAGAGAGAGAGGGAAGGGAGAGAGAGAGAGCAGAGGGAGAGAGGGAGAGCAGAGAGAGAGAGAGAGAGCAGAGAGAGAGAGGGAAAGCAGAGAGAGAGCGCAGAGAGAGAGAGAGGGAAAGCAGAGAGAGAGAGCGAGAGAGAGAGAGGGAGAGCAGAGAGAGAGAGCAGAGAAAGAAGCCTGCAACAGGAAAAGATAGAGCTTGACCCTTATATAAAAGTTGGACATTAACTTTATGAAAGGATGTGTGAAATATTTCAAAAGGAGCATTCCCTTTAGAAGTAAACGCTGTATTCAATACTATAGACTATATGTCTGTCAAAGGCTATACTAAAGGCCGTATGTCTGTTAGTAAAAATGGAAAACTGCAATTGATTCCACTGGAGGAAGGGAGGGAGAGAGAGAGAGAGAGAGAGTGTTGTATCTAATGGTGAAACTTTTCTCCTTAGGTTTGCACAGCGTGCTGTGAGGGGAATATCTGTAACCTTCCTCTCCCCTGGAACGTGACGGAGGCTGTGTTCGCCACCACCTCACCCCTCAGCGGCACCACAGGGCTCTCACAGTGCTACACACTAACATCCATCCTGCTCTACTTCACTCTGCTCATCTCCAGCTATGTCTGATCAGTGGAGAGAAACACTGATATATAGCATTTTATTTAACAGTTGAAGGCCTGATATGACTAGATGGACTCAATATACACCCCATGGAGATAGGACTCACTACAGGTTTTGGACAATTTATTTCCCTTTTAATTCAGTAGGAAACCAGTTTTGATTATCTTTCATCGTTATGCAGGGCCTCAATAAAACAAGCACTTAGAGCTCGACACTGCTTCTGAAACAGGCAATATGGCTGTCAATCTTGAAGGATCAAACATACTAATATCACAGTATGACACTGCATCATTCTCCCCCTACTAGTCTTCTGCACAGGGACAGAAGGAGGGGAAACTGTGGCGTGTTTGGACTCGTCAGTAGGCTATAGGCCATTGTAAAAGCTGCAATATTTTCCAGTGATGAGGAAGAGTAACAGACAGACAGCAGCTTCTGTGAGGATTAGTCTGCTTGAAACTTTATTGTGCTTTTATGTTTTCACATTTGTGAGTCAGTTCCCCATGTTGTATGTTTGATACATTATGTACATATACATAGTATTTATTTTTTTAAGGAACATGGTTGTTAGACAGTGAATGTGTATGTGTGAAATGTTAGCATTTAGGTAAAGTGGAACAGATAAAATAGGCACTGCTCATGCTTTTATGTGTAGTATGTGGAAAGTCTTTTTAACAACAGAAAGAGAGCCTGGTGCCCATCAAACAAACGTATAACGCTTTGCATGAGGTGGTGTTTCTGTTGTGGAAAAACTATTTCCTCAAACCTTAAAAAGGATTCAAGTTAATTACAGGTCTATTTTGGCTTAACATTTTCCGATGATGAAAAATAAATCTGACTTTCCACACAGTACAGTAAGCTACCCCCATAGCTAAGCACAAGGCTGCTGTACTGCAATTCTAGGACTTATAACTGATCATTGCAGTTTTAGTGAGAGGCAACAATGCATGACACCATTATTTACTGATACTACATTACATATGCTCTTAACCAGAGCTCCTTACTGTAGTGAGGGTATACATGTTCATACTGGTCCCCCGTGGGAATCGAACCCACAACCTTGGTGTTGCAAGCACCATGCTCTACCAACTGAGCCACACAGGAAACACACCATGCTCTACCAACTGAGCCACACAGGAAACACACCATGCTCTACCAACTGAGCCACACAGGATGCTCTTTAGTAGTCTTTTACTCACCCCTGTTTTAATGTTTTCCGTTCTCGTGACACATACCTCTGGTGTTTATACGGTGTTTTGTGACATGTTTGTCATCCATCACTCTTTGTTGGCCGGTGTGGCTGCCTGGCCGGCCGAGAAAAATGCAGAGTTAGCAAATACAGTGTTATTGTTCTCCAGGCTTTTATGATTTGTTTAGGCTGACCGCCCGAGACATAGAGGAGACCGGTAATTTCAAATGGTATTTGAACCAAGGTGTGCATGCCTCCATCTCTACTGTCTGTTCAGTAGCACTACAGGCAAATACTAAGAGGAAAAGAGTGAAGCGTGATTTACAGATGGCAAACGTTTTTATCTACTGTAGTCTGCTCTGTTCACATTTAATAAATTACATTTCGTTTTTTTATGGCGGGCCTTGTGTTTTCCACTATCATAGCAAGATTTTATCCTGTATTCTAAGCCTTATCCAGAAATGAGAATTGCACCAAATTTGCATTTGTCTGAGGATGGTGCTGGACCATCTGAAATAAACAGAAAAAGGGGCAGCTTTAAATAAAGGTTTAAATCCAGGTCATGTGACGATTGCTCAAAACACAGGGCCCTATTTATGGGGTAACAAAGGGATTCTTTGGGATTTTGGCAATGAGGCCCTTTATCTACTTTCTAGAGTCAGATGAACTCAAGGACACCATTTTATGTCTCTGTGTCAAGTACGAAGGAAGTTAGAGGTAGTTTCGCTGTTAGCATGCTAGCAGATACCCATAGACTTCCAGTCATTGCGCTAAAACTACTTCACATTGGCTCGCGAAATTACCTCTAACCTTCATACTGGCCACAGAGTCATAAAAATTGTATTCATGAGTTCATCTGACTCTGGGTAAGTAGATAAAGAGCCTCATTGCCAAAATCACGAAGTATCCCTTTAAGGGCTAGAACATGTTGTTTCCCTTTAAATCAATCAGGCAATACTAGAGTTTATCTTTAAAATATTTCACAAGGTCTTTTGCATTGTGACCTGAGTTTCAACATATCTTGCCAGATGTTGCCTTACTCTGACTCTAGAGAAGCACCGTACAAGTGCGTTTGCATGAGTTTATCAACATTGATAATGTGGCTGTTGCATGTTATGTTGTGCCAATTGATATTATGTAAATATCCTCTCTGTTTTTTTATATGCAATGTTTTTGTAAATAACTGTATATATAGATGTGAATGACTTTGTAACTTCATATTAAAGATGAAGACATGACCACTTAGTCAATGGCGTATGAGATAAGTGTTATTTGAGTAACAAAACAATACTACTGTAGTGCTGGAAACCAATTCAACCAATGGTCTGACCAAACTAGGCCTGAATACCCATTCAGAGTCAGACAAGAGAATCAGCATTCAATCACTATGCTTCGTCCTCTCACTACAGTAGGAATTAGTGGGAGATTCCTGTAGGTGAGGATCATTTGATAGATGTCCCATTTTTGCCATGCATCTGCATTCCATTGCTATTCACAGCCGTCCTTTTTCCACAGATTGCAGAATTTCCATCAGTTGCGGCCCAAGCCCCCAGCCCAAGCCCCAGCCCAAGCCCCAGTGTGGTGCCTATAAATCTGTTTGTTTTTCTACCCGTCCAACTTTCAGTGGTCATAAATATAAAAGTGACGTCTGAGGATAACTCTTCGGAACCGAGCAGGCCCATGTCATCAGTAGAATCGGCAGCGGTTCCTGATAAGCCATCCCTGGAGTGTTGATCTAGGGGCCCCTGTGTGCCTCTGACAGGCCCCAGATTCCCTGTTCTAATACTTAGGGGTGGCAAAGCAAACAAACAACCCTTCAGTCTGGACAGTGTTTATGTCCCCCTTGGTTGAGGAATAGTCGCTATGCTGATCCTCAGGGCAGGGTAGCCCTACTGGTAGTATACAGTGTCTGGTGTATTGGACGGCAAAGGGATGGAATGCAACAGTATAAGCAATAGGCACTAGGTAAAAGCGCATCATTCAAGAGAAGGCATTCAAGAGTAAATATGACAAATTGACGGTTTAACATTGAAAATAAACTGAATTGTGGTGCTTTGTTCCAATTCAGATCCAGATTACTTGAGCAAACAGTCAAAACAAGTGATCAAATACAATACAACAGTAAAATCTGTTGGGACTGGGTGATGTTCTCCATGGTGAGTTATGGTCTGGTCCCAGTGGCCTCAGACTGCTCCCATAGTGAGGCCTTGTTTGGGAACATGACCCCAGTTGGATAGAACTCCAGGGGAGTCAGGGGTTAATATCCTGGGGCCTTTGTCCGCTTCGTACCGCATATGGACTCCGTGGCGAAAATGAAGTCGACTTTGTAGAAAATTCTAAAGGCTTTAGGTTTCACTCTGAGGTGGCGTCAGTGGTAGCTGGGGTTCTTAGGTAATGTCCTAATCTGGAAACAGCCGTATATGTATGGCAGTCAGTGGGAGAAAAATATCTTGTTCTCTTTTTTGCCTTCTCCTCTTTCAGGGGCAGCGAAAACAGCAATAGCGTTCTCAGGCTTTAAACCCTGCAGTGTAATTTCCAATCCTTTTTTTTTCAAAGGGATTAACCTCTTTCTCTTTTGCCTCAGGATCTGTGTTCATTTAAAGGTGACCGGTGGAGTGGTTGTGTTGCCCAGAGATCTGCTCTCACAGCCTCTCACCGTAGGAAAAGAGAAACCCATGAACATGAGTTAAGAGGAGTCAACAAGAAACCACAGCTATACAGAAGCATGAGAGAGAGAGAGAGAGGGAGAAGCCTGAAACAGGAAAAGATAGAGCTTGACCCTTATATAAAAGTTGTGATTGAGGGCTGTTTCAGGCCTGGTTGTTAAATGACATGTTTTTTGTGATTGTGATTGAGGGCTGTTTCAGGCCTGGTTGTTGAATGACATGTTTTTAGTGATTGTGATTGAATGCTGTTTCAGGCCTAGTTGTCGAATGCCTGGCTGGTGCAGGGTTTCAAGAATGATCCTCATTGTATGAGGGCACGGCTGCATATCCTGTTCAGCTTCTACCTGCTGAGATTTTAATTACCCTTAGAGGACTCTCAGGGAAGAGGGATCTGCAATGGAAACACATCAAGTCCTCTCTCACTGCAGGGGAAAAACCCAACAACACAGCACAGTACAGGGCTCTCTGGATTCCTGTGCCATTTAGCAGACGCTGTGCATTGAAACAAGTGGTTGCCGGTGGCAATGGTATTCTTGTAATGGCAATAATGGTCACCTGACATAAAGTAGGCTACAGTACAAACATGGTTACCTGACATAGCTTTTAAGTGGAGTAAAACAAGGCTGTCCGTTGTCTCCATATCTAAACTCAGCAAAAAAAGAAATGTCCCTTTTTCAGGACACTGTCTTTCAAAGATCATTCATAAAAATCCAAATAACTTCACAGATCTTCATTGTAAAGGGTTTAAACACTGTTTCTCATGCTTGTTCAATGAACTATAAACAATTAATGAACATGCACCTGTGGAATGGTCGTTAAGACACTAACAGCTTACAGACGGTAGGCAATTATGGTCACAGTTATGAAAACTTAGGACACTAAAGAAGCCTTTCTACTGACTCTGAAAAACACTAAAAGAAAGATGCCCAGGGTCCCTGGTCATCTGTGTGAACGTGCCTTAGGCATGCTGCAAGGTGGCATGAGGACTGCAGATGTGGCCAGGGCAATAAATTGTAATGTCCGTACTGTGAAACGCCTAAGACAGTGCTACAGGGAGACAGGACGGACAGCTGAATGTCCTCGCAGTGGCAGACCACGTGTAACAACACCTGCACAGGATCGGTACATCCGAACATCACACCTGCGGGACAGGTACAGGATGGCAACAACAACTGCCCGAGTTACACCAGGAACGCACAATTCCTCCATCAGTGCTCAGACTGTCCGCAGTAGGCTGAGAGAGGCTGGACTGAGGGCTTGTAGGCCTGTTGTAAGGCAGGTCCTCACCAGACATCACCGGCAACATCGTCGCCTATGGGCACGAACCCACCGTCGCTGGACCAGACAGGACTGGCAAAAAGTGCTTTTCACTGACGAGACGCAGTTTTGTCTCACCAAGGGTGATGGTCGGAGTTGCGTTTATTGTCGAAGGAATGAGCGTTACACCGAGGCCTGTACTCTGGAGCGGGATCGATTTGGAGGTGGAGGGTCTGTCATGGTCTAGGGCGGTGTGTCACAGCATCATCGGACTGAGCTTGTTGTCATTGCAGGCAATCTCAGCGCTGTGCGTTACAGGGAAGACATCCTCCTTCCTCATGTGGTACCCTTCCTGCAGGCTCATCCTGACATGACCCTCCAGCATGACAATGCCACCAGCCATACTGCTCGTTCTGTGCGTGATTTCCTGCAAGACAGGAATATCAGTGTTCTGCCATGGCCAGCGAAGAGCCCGGATCTCAATCCCATTGAGCACATCTGGGACCTGTTGGATCGGAGGGTGAGGGCTAGGGCCATTCCCCCCAGAAGTGTCCGGGAACTTGCAGGTGCCTTGGTGGAAGACTGGGGTAATATCTCATAGCAAGAACTGGCAAATCTGGTGCAGTCCACGAGGAGGAGATGCACTGCAGTACTTATTGCAGTTGGCAATTGGTGGCCACACCAGATACTGACTGTTACTTTTGACCCCCTCTTTGTTCAGGGACATATTATTCAATTTCTGTTAGTCACATGTCTGTGGAACTTGATCAGTTTATGTCTCAGTTGTTGAATCTTGTTATGTTCATAGAAATATTTACACATGTCAAGTTTGCTGAAAATAAACACAGTTGACAGTGAGAGGACGTTTCTGCTGAGTTTATTTATTATGGCCATTGAAATACTAGCTATTAAAATTAGATCCAACAAGAACATCAAGGGGTTAGAAATCCAGGGGATAAAAACTAAAGTGTCAATATATGCCGATGACTCTAGTTATTTCCCTAAGTCCGCAATCTGGATCCCTGCACAGAGTCATTGAAGATCTTGAACACTTTTCTAGCCTCTCTGGATTAAAACCTAGTTATGACAAGTGTACCATATTACGTATTAGATCGTTAAAAAATACAGTGTTCGCACTACCTTGTAGTTTACCAATAAAATGGGCGGATGGTGAAGTAGACATACTTGGTATTAACATCACAAAAAATATAAATGAATTTACCACAATTAATTTCAATAAAAAGTTAGCAAAAATAGATAAGATTCTGCAACCATGGAGAGGTAAATGCTCGTCTATTTATGGAAAAATCACATTGATTAACTCTTTCGTCCTATCACAGTTAACTTACTTACTAATGGCACTCCCTACTCCAGATGACTCCTTTTTTAAATCATTTGAACAAAGAATATTTCATTTTATTTGGAATGCTAAGCCAGACAAAATTAAACGTGCCTATTTATATAATGAATATGAGTTTGGGGGGCTAAAATTACGAAATATTAAAGCTTTAAACCTCTCACTAAAAGCTTCACTCATACATAAGTTATACCTAAACTGCAAATGGTTCTCCAGTAGACTGGATTTGCCTTTATACAGAATCCAACTTCTCCTTTCCGACTAATTGAAAATTAAATGTTGTTTAAAGTATCGCCCTTTCTTAAACAAGCCATACGAAGCTGGTTACAATTTCAGTTTTATCCTCCAGAAAAGATAGAACAAATATTACAACAAATGTCATGGTTAAAATCAAATATATTGATTAATAAAAAAAACATCTTTATGAAAAAAAAAAATAGATTTATTAATGATATTATGAATAGAAAAGGAGGAGTTTTCTCACATATGCAGTTATCGAAAATATATGGGAAAATCTGCTCAATCCAAATGTACAACCAACTGATTGCAACACTACCACAAAAATGGAGAAGGCAGGTGGAAAAGGGAGAAGGTAGGGAACTTGTTTGCCTGGCATATATTAAAGATACAAATTGGCTGAAAGGAACTGGCAGAAATATTAAAATAAACCAGTTTCATCTGAGGACAAAAATGTTGACAGCTGCACCATACAGGTTGCAAAATAATTGGGAGGAGATTTGATGTACCAATTCCATGGCATATGGTTTATGAACTGGTACAAAAAAACTACACTTAATTCAACACTTAGAGTTTTTCAATTTAAATTATTATAAAAAATTCATGCCACCAACAGAATGCTACAGTGCTGTGAAAAAGTATTTGCCCTCTTCCTGATTTCTTATTTTGTTGCACATGTGTCACACTTAAATGTTTCAGATCATCAAACAAATTGAAATATTACACAAAGATAACCCAAGTAAACACAAAATGCAGTTTAAGTGATGATTTTATTTATTAAGGGAGAAAAGCTATCCGAACCTTCATGGTCCTATGTGACAAAGTAATTGCCCCCAAACCTAATAACTGGTTGTGCCACCCTCAGCAGCAACAACTGCAATCAAGCGCCTGTGATAACTGGCAATGAGTCTTTCACATCGCTGTGGAGGAATTTTGGCCCACTCTTCTTTGCAGAATTGTTTTAATTCAGCCACATTGGAGGATTTTCGAGCATGAACCACCTTTTTAAGGTCACGCCACAGCATCTCAATCGGATTCAAGTCTGGAATATGACTAGGTCACTCTGAAACCTTCATTTTGGTTTTTTAAGCCATTCAGAGGTGGACTTGCTGGTGTGTTTTGGATCATTGTCCTGCTGCAGAACCCAAGTGCCCTTCTGCTTGAGGTAACGAACTGATGGCCGGACATTCTCCTTCAGGATTCAGAATTCATGGTTCCATCAATCACAACAAGTCGTCCAGGTCCAGAAGCAGCCCCAGACCACCACACTACCACCACCATATTGGACTGTTGGTATGATGTACTTTTTCTGAAATTAGAGGGTGACAGTGTAACTAGGCGAAGTGCTTGTGATTCTGAAAATGGCCAGAGATTAGGACACTACCTTGTACGAATGTTAATTTAATCCTATCTTTAATGTTCTTACATTGATGTAATGAAACACTGACAGGACTGATGAAGCCGTTGCACCTGGACTGGTAGGGGTGTTGTGAACTGTAGAGAAGCAGAGAATGGAGCGTGAACAACCATGACAGAGATTTTATGGATGGTTGGTGATCCATGGAAAGGATGAGACAGGAAAGAGAGGAAGGGGACATAAGTACAGGGGTGGATGGGGGGTACGGGGGGTGGATGTGGGGGTACGGGGGGTGGATGTGGGGGTACGGGGGGTGGAGGGAGGGGTATAATTACAGGGGCATATGGGTGCCCTGGTGACTGGGTTGGTCAGCTGTGAACCACAATCCCCCTGGAATGTCAGGGAAGGGGATTAAAAGTGTATCTGGAGCACAGGACAGATGAGATTACAGTGTGTGTGTGTGTGTGTGTGTGTGTGTGTGTGTGTGTGTGTGTGTGTGTGTGTGTGTGTGTGTGTGTGTGTGTGTAAAAAATACTATTTAGGGGTATTTCAAAGACATTTGGAAGTAAGTATTTAGATTTTTTAAAATTGAAAATACTCAAAATGACTCAAATAAACGGATTTAAAATAAACTGACACAAATAAACAGACACAAATAAACTGACTCATATACACTGACTCATATACACTGACTCATATACACTGACTCATATACACTGACTCATATACACTGGCTCAAAATGACTAAAATACACTGACTCATACACACTCCCATGCATTTAACCCAGGTATTTGAAAATAGTATTTGAAAATACTTTCAAACACTTCCAATAGAAGTAGTTGATTTGGGCTACATTATTTGAAGATACTCAAACACATTGAAAATATTTAAAAAATAATAATAATACTCAAATACACATGTATTTGAACCCAGGTCGTGTGTGTGTGTGTTTAAAGAACTCTGGAGACATTGTTTTATACAATGAGTGTACAAAACATTAGGAACTCTTTCCATGACACAGACTGACCAGGTGAATCCAGGTGAAAGCTATGATCCCTTATTGATGTCCCTTGTTAAATCCACTTCAATCCGTGTAGATGAAGGGGAGGAGACAGGTTAAAGAAGGATTTTTAAGCCTTGAGACAATTGAGACATGGATTGTGTATGTGTGCCATTCAGAGGGTGAATGGGCAAGACAAAATATTGAAGTGCCTTTAAACAGGGTATGGTACAGTAGTAGGTGCCAGGTGCATCGGTTTGAGTGAGTCAAGAACTGCAACGCTGCTGGGTTTTTCATGCTCAACAGTTTCCCGTGTGTATCACGAACGGTCCACCATCCAATGGACATCCAGACCAAACTGTGGAACAGTTTTGACACCTTGTAGAGTCCATGCCCTCCACTTTGTAGAGTCCATGCCCACCTAGGAGACCAACACAAGTTCTCCTCCAATTCTTTCCCATATTTATTTAATTGCCGTAATCACCAGCTCACTCAGACTGCTTAATCATTTTTTGGAACACTTCAATGTGTCACTTTTTCCGGATCAAACCACTGATAAAAGGAGTCATTGGTAAAAAGGTAAAAGGAAAACAGTTATTTTTTCAAGTCTGGCTAATAAAATGTTTAAATCGATGAAAGACTTTGTTGCATGTTAGAATTATCAGTGAACAGCCCAGGGCCCGGTTTCCCACAAGGTTCTAACATGAACTTAGCCTTAAGATACTTTTGGGAAACCGGGCCCTGGCCCTAAAGATCAAACACCCTGATTTGTCGTTGTTAATGCTTCTAGCATATAGGAAGTATTAGTGTAGGAAATGATATGAGGTGAAAATGTCAGCCTTGCTGAGAGGGATTTCTATAAATGAAGATATTACCGTGGGAACGTGGTAAAAGGGCACAGCTATAGTGTCTCTAGGCGTAACCGACGAAACAATAAAGTGGATATTGAAGTAAGACATTGACAGTAAGGAAGCATGTTGTGAGAACCCCCGACATATTTATGGGTGTTGTTTCTGGTTCTGGAAGTGATCCAGGAAGTGTAACTGTTTTAGATGCATTATGGAAGTTTGCGTCATGGCAACTTGTTAGGGAGAGCGTGACGGACGGATAGATGGATGGATGGAGGGGGTTCTCTGACCCCTTTACAGTAAAACAGAAGAACAGAACCAACTTTTAACACCTGATTATAAGTGTAAAAAAATAGAAATTTGCTTGCTTGTTATGAAAGTTGGTATGGAAGGGAATCACTAAAATAGTATTGATTTTTATTTTATTTTTTATGTCTAACCTCCAATTTGACAACACACATTTGTGCTCTACTGATCCAACTATGTCCCATGGTGCAAAGCTCTCTATGCCCAGCACTCCCACACCGCAGCTTTCCCAGAAGCACCCTCTCTCTATGTCAGGTAAGCTGTGTTTGCTTTTGTCTGCCCAAGACCAAGTCCTGTAGTTCATTGCAAACCCCTGTGCTAATCTGTGTCTTAATTGAATGAATTCCCTGGCGTGAAGGTCTAACAGGATTAAGTGGTTGTGGGTATGAGAATGAAAAGACAGAGCACCCGTCCTGGCCCTGGACAACCCTGGGATTATTGTAGGCCGTCATTGTAAATAAGAATTTGTTCTTAACTGACTTGCCTAGTTAAAACATGTTTAAATAAAGTTGGAAGTTTACATACACTTAGGTTGGAGTCATTAAAACTCGATTTTCAACCACTCCACAAATCTCTTGTTAACAAACTATAGTTTTGGCAAGTCGGTTAGGACATCTACTTTGTGCATGACACAAGTAATTTTTCCAACAATTGTTTACAGACAGATTATTTCACTTATAATTCACTGTATCACAATTCCAGTGGGTCAGAGGTTAACATACACTAAATTGACTGTGCCTTTAAACAGCTTGGAAAATTCCAGAAAATGATGTCATGGCTTTAGAAGCTTTAGAAGCTAATTTACATAATTTGAGTCAATTGGAGGTGTACTTGTGGATGTATTTCAAGGCCTACCTTCAAACTCAGTGCCTCTTTGTTTGACATCATGGGAAAATCAAAAGAAATCAGCCAAGACCTCAGAAATAATTGTAGACCTCCACAAGTCTGGTTCATCCTTGGGAACAATTTCCAAACGCCTGACGGTACCACGTTCACCTGTACAAACAATAGTACGCAAGCATAAACACCATGGGCCACGCAGCCGTCATACCGCTTAGGAAGTAGATGCGTTCTGTCTCCTAGAGATGAACGTACTTTGGTGCGAAAAGTGCAAATCAATCCCAGAACAACAGCAAAGGACCTTGTGAAGATGCTGGAGGAAACAGGTACAAAGTATCTATATCCACAGTAAAACGAGTCCTATATCGACATAACCTGAAAGGCCGCTCAGCAAGGATGAAGCCAAAACCACCATAAAAAGCCAGACTACGGTTTGCAACTGCATATGGGAACAAAGATCGTACTTTTTGGAGAAATGTCCTCTGCTCTGATGAAACAAAAATAGAACTGTTTGGCCATAATGACCATCGATATGTTTGGAGGAAAAAGGGGGAGGCTTGCAAGCCGAAGAACACCATCCCAACTGTGAAGCACGGGGATGGCAGCATCATTTTGTGGGGGTGCTTTGCTGAAAGAGGGACTGGTGCACTTCACAAAATAGATGGCTTCATGAGGCAGGAAAATTATGTGGATATATTGAAGCAACATCTCAAGACATCAGTCAGGAAGTTAAAGCTTGGTCGCAAATGGGTCTTCCAAATGGACAATGACCCCAAGCAAAGTCAAGGTATTGAAGTGGCCATCAGAAAGCCCTGACCTCAATCCTATAGAAAATTTGTGGGCAGAATTGAAAAAGTGTGTGCGAGCAAGGAGGCCTACAAACCTGACTCAGTTACACCAGCTCTGTCAGGAGGAATGGGCCAAAATTCACCCAACTTATTGTGGGAAGCTTGTAGGAGGCTACCTGAAACGTTTGACCCAAGTTAAACAATTTAAAGGCAATGCTACCAAATACTAATTGAGTGTATGTAAACTTCTGACCCACTGGGAATGTGATGAAAGAAATAAAAGCTGAAATAAATCATTCTCTCTATTTTTCTGAAAATTCACATTCTTAAAATAAAGTGGTGATCCTAACTGACCTAAGACAGGGCATTTTTACTACGATTAAATGTCAGGAAAAACTTAAACTTTAAATGTATTTGGCTAAGGTGTATGTAAACTTCCGACTTCAACTGTACATATAATTACACTGGCTACATTATCTGACTGGGGCCAGAGCAGGTCTCTAACTGACTACACTGTGTCTATCTGACTGGGACCAGAGCAGGTCTCTAACTGACTACACTGTCTTTGACTGACTGGGGTCAGCAGCAGGTCTGTAACATTTGGAACGTGGAACATGAAAACTGGTTCTGGGGATCTGAATGAAAGCTCTGCTACAGAGATGTTCTGTACATTAATGTAATGCAGACGAGGTACCGGCATATGTTTTGAAATAGATTCATGTCAATTTGAAGGAATGCAATATAATTCAGACAGTTAATTAAACAGGAAATAATGAATTATGGATAGTTTTGTTTCTCCATTGTTCTTTTAAGTGGACAGACTTTCCCACTCCCTACAATATGGTACATCCTCCTGGCCTGGCTGAACACTGGCCCTGACTCAGTAAACTTGAAACAATAAACTTAGCAAGCGCTGATTTCTTATGACTGTATGCTTTATGTTTTTGCAAGTGGTCCTTGGAGCCTGTTTATCACAAGAAGTGTGTGTGTGTGGGCGTGTGTGAGTGAGTGCACGCGTGATACAGTTGATTAATGGGGTCTTTTAATAAATATAGGCTGAACATGTTTTTATCCTATTTCATTTGAATGTTGGAAAGTATTTGGGAGTCAGGTTTGATGTTAATTATTCTTTTTTTAATGCAAACTAACAAGCAACTAGTCTGACCTAGCTATCAACCTTGATTAAATATGAATAAAGATGAATTCATGTGATAAATTCTGCCAGCATGTGTGAAACCCCACAGTAACAGTATCAGATATTTTTATGTATTGCTGACAGGATCAATCCATAATCAGCTCATATCAAGTCCGACAGACAGCTTTTTCTTGTCTGGCGGACATTGCCATTTCCTTAAGAAAGTCATTCCAAGGAGGGAGTCAGACTTTAGGAAGTGATAAGAACCCCTCTCATCACTAACAGAACAACCTCCTCGACCTCTATTCTTTAGACAGGAAACAGAGACCATAGAGTTTTCATCCACATACTGTACAGTATGTATTATATTTACACTAACCCCTTGGTTACAGTTGTGGGGACGATAAATGGAAATACACACTGATTGACTAATCGTACATCAAACACTTTACTTTCATGTAATATTCCATCAACACAATAGCAGAAATCACAATGACAGAAAAGAATAAGCGTTGACACTGGCATACAAAGCCTTGACCATCATTGAGTTGTGAGCAGAAATAAGAAGTACTTCGTGTTTGAACCGAGACTGATCTGTGAGACTGACAGATCCAGTCAACCACAGTCGGTAGGCCTGCTGTATGTAGTGATGAGAACTTGAGACTAAAACCTTGGAGGCCATGGTTTGAGATGTCCGATAGCACCAGACTTCAGAAGAGTTGCGGGATTCAGAGATAGTACAACCAGATGAACTTGTTTGCTCCCTGGCGCTCGCCAACCATCTCTGTCTCGCAACCTGCCTGGAATTTGGGCTAATTGTTGTGTGCCTCATGGCCTGATCTGTCAGCAGCATGGGGCCTTGCTTCAACCATTAACCCTTCACTGTGATGGGAGAGAATTCCCACAACTAAACCAACTAGAGTTCCAGAGTTCTAGGCTCATGATTAGAACACAACTAAACCGACTAGAGTTCCAGAGTTCTAGGCCCATGATTAGAACACAACTAAACCGACTAGATTTCCAGAGTTCTAGGCCCATGATTAGCACACAACTAAACAGACTAGAGTTCCAGAGTTCCAGGCCCCCATGATTAGTTCCATACTCCGGAACTAGATGTGCCTGGGCTCCCCGCTTGTGCCATCAAACCCCTGCAACTTATCCAGAATTCTGCAGCCCGCCTGGTTTTCAACCTTCCCAAGTTCTCTCATGTCACCCCGCTCCTCCACACACCCCACTGGCTTCCAGTCGAAGCTCGCATCCACTACAAGACCATGGTGCTTACCTACAGAACAGCAAGAGGAACTGCCCCTCCCTACCTTCAGGCTATGCTCAAACCCTACACCCCACCTGAGCACTCCATTCTGCCACCTCAGGTCTTTGTCCCTCCCACCCCTACGGGAGGGCAGCTCCAGCTCAGCCCAGTCCAAGCTCTTCTCTGTCAAATCAAATCACATTTTATTGGTCACATACACATGGTTAGCAGATGTTAATGTGAGTGTAACAAAATGCTTGTGCTTCTAGTTCTGACAGTGCAGTAATATCTAACAAGTAATCTAATAATTTCCCAACAACTACCTAATACACACAAATCTCAAATCAAATCAAATTTTATTTGTCACATACACATGGTTAGCAGATGTTAATGCGAGTGTAGCGAAATGCTTGTGCTTCTAGTTCCGACAATGCAGTAATAACCAACGAGTAATCTAACCTAACAATTTCACCACAACTACCTTATACACACAAGTGTAAAGGGATGAAGAATATGTACATAAAAATATATGAATGAGTGATGGTACAGAACGGCATAGGCAAGATGCAGTAGATGGTATAGAGTACAGTATATACATATGAGATGAGTAATGTAGGGTATGTAAACATTATATTAAGTGGCATTGTTTAAAGTGGCTAGTCAAACATTTTTTACATACATTTTTCCATTATTGAAGTGGCTGGAGTTGAGTCAGTATGTTGGCAGCAGCCACTCAATGTTAGTGGTGGCTGTTTGACAGTCTGATGGCCTTGAGATAGAAGCTATTTTTCAGTCTCTCGGTCCCTGCTTTGATGCACCTGTACTGACCTCGCCTTCTGGATGATAGCGGGGTGAACAGGCAGTGGCTCGGGTGGTTGTTGTCCTTGATGATCTTTATGGCCTTCCTGTGACATCGGGTGGTGTAGGTGTCCTGGAGGGCAGGTAGTTTGCCCCCGGTGATGCGTTGTGCAGACCTCACTACCCTCTGGAGAGCCTTACGGTTGTGGGCGGAGCAGTTGCCGTACCAGGCGGTGATACAGCCCGACAGGATGCTTTCGATTGTGCATCTGTAAAAGTTTGTGAGTGCTTTTGGTGACAAGCCGAATTTATTCAGCCTCCTGAGGTTGAAGAGGCGCTGCTGCGCCTTCTTCACCACGCTGTCTGTGTGGGTGGACCAATTCAGTTTGTCCGTGATGTGTACGCCGAGGAACTTAAAACTTTCTACCCTCTCCACTACTGTCCCGTCGATGTGGATAGGGGGGTGCTCCCTCTGCTGTTTCCTGAAGTCCACGATCATCTCCTTTGTTTTGTTGACGTTGAATGTGAGGTTATTTTCCTGACACCACACTCCGAGGGCCCTCACCTCCTCCCTGTAGGCCGTCTCGTCGTTGTTGGTAATCAAGCCTACCACTGTAGTGTTGTCTGCAAACTTGATGATTGGGTTGGAGGCGTGCATGGCCACGCAGTCGTGGGTGAACAGGGAGTACAGGAGAGGGCTCAGAACGCACCCTTGTGGGGCCCCAGTGTTGAGGATCAGCGGGGTGGAGATGTTGTTACCTACCCTCATCACCTGGAAGCGGCCTGTTAGGAAGTCCAGTACCCAGTTGCACAGGGCGGAGTCGAGACCCAGGGTCTCGAGCTTGATGACGAGTTTGGAGGGTACTATGGTGTTAAATGCTGAGCTGTAGTCGATGAACAGCATTCTCACATAGGTATTCCTCTTGTAATACACACAAATCTAAAGGTGTGAATGAGAACAAGAACATATAAATATATGGATGAGCGATGGCCAAGCGGCATAGGCAACAATAGATGGTAGATGGTCCTGGCACCCCAATGATGGAACCAGCTTCCCCCTGAAGCTAGGACAGCAGAGTCCCTGCCCACCTTCCAAAAACATCTGAAACCCTACCTTTTCAAACAGTATCTTAAATAATCCTCCTCCTCACCTAGCTACGTTATTCTTCTGACAGCTACGTTATTCTTCTGACAACTACGTTATTGAGGAAGAGTGTACTTACTATGCCTGTGATATACTGTTGTCCCACCTAGCTATCTTAAGATGAATGCACTAACTGTAAGTTGCTCTGGATAAGAGTGTCTGCTAAATGACTAACATGTAAACGTAAAAGTGGAAATCATTTCCAGAACATTTCTGCAGTGTTCAGAATGTTCGGTAACACTAAAATGAAGGGGTCTGTCATGCCAAATAATGTCCTCCGTCCAAATAGTGTCCCCCACTGCGTCACAATGGGATTCGATAAACTATTAGCATCTGTTGCTATATCAACGGTATGATTATCTAATGATTCGAATTTTGGAGATCATTACAGCACTTCTGCGGGGAAATAGAACTAAAACTGCCCGCATCCTCTTTCCTTCACAACTGCTACGAGGTAAAATAGAGCCAAGCAACAGCCCTAGCAACAGAAGCTAGAACTCATCACAACATGTAACTGGTGATATTTGCAGTCTGTGATTACATAGGTGTTACAACAAATGCTTGTTACCATGCAACAAATGCTTGTTACTGCCTTAATTTTGCTGGACCCCAGGAAGAGTAATGGGGATCCATAACAAATACATGTTTCCACTAAATTCACCAATTTAGTGTTTAATTTCT
Source organism: Salvelinus namaycush (assembly GCF_016432855.1). Classification (NCBI taxonomy): domain Eukaryota; kingdom Metazoa; phylum Chordata; class Actinopteri; order Salmoniformes; family Salmonidae; genus Salvelinus; species Salvelinus namaycush. The sequence continues at coordinate 12,460,671 of NC_052325.1, forward strand.
TCTCAGCTGCATCCGATTCAGTAATAACTGTCACAAGGTTGTAGTCTCTTGTGGACAAATGCGCTGGGTGTCCGAGACTACAAAAGTTGGAGGCTCAATAGGCTCCAAATACCTACCTGTGAATGCAAACGCTACAAAATCTCCACTCAATGTTGTTGCTAGCACTTTCCCCCAAAAAGTGTACCATCTGGGTTAACTCGGTTGAGTTAACAAAAACAGATCAGATATAGATTAAACCTCACTGACTGGGGTCTACCATACGGGTGGCATTTCAGATTATAATAATAAATTGCTGATAATTAATGTTACCCATTATGACTGTCACGTTCTGACCTTAGTTCCTTTTTTATGTCTTTATTTTAGTTGGTCAGGGCGTGAGTTGGGGTGGGCATTCTATGTTGTTTTTCTATGTTTTGTTCTGTTGTTATATTTCTGTGTGTTTGGCCTAGTATGGTTCTCAATCAGAGGCAGGTGTCAGTCGTTGTCTCTGATTGGGAGCCATATTTAGGTAGCCTGTTTTCTATTGTGTTTTGTGGGTGGTTGTTTCCTGTGTTAGTGACTGTTTCGGTTGTTTGTTTGTACTTTTGTTATTTTTTACAGTGTTCCTTTGAGTTATTAAATATCTCATTATGGACACTTACCACGCTGCACATTGGTCCGATCCTTGCTACTCCTCCTCAGACGAAGAGGAAATCCGTTACAATGACAACCTGATCCTCCTTGCCATCCAAATGGGAGGATAAACACACTAGTACACCACCAAGTACATGCAATATCTGCATAAGTACAATATAATTACTAGGTGTTACACAGGATTTAGCTAGTTTAAAATGAAGTGTATTTTAAGGGGTACTTACTTGTAATTAATGTGTACCTACAAAGTATGTTCCCCATTCTGACAATCTAAATTGTCAGCTTCTGGAAGCACCATCCAAGTGAGGAAATAAACACAGTCCATATTTGTAATATCTGCATATATACAAGGTTGTCGCTAGTTGTTACCCAGGATGTAGCTATTTAGAGTGAAGTGTAACTTTATAGTTACCTGTGAGCATTATCTATATAATTACTTATTACTCCAGGCTGTCTGTAGTGACGCCTCTTGCACTGAGATGCAGTGCTTTAGACCGCTGCACCACTCGGGAGCCCAGATTAATTAGTTAACAAGTAACAATGGAAATTGCCAACTCTGTCTCTGTCCTTGTCTGTTTCTTTCTTGTAAGCATTTTCCCATCCTGGACTCTGAGACCTTGTGGGAATCAAAGGTAGAGAAGAAGAATGTAGGAACATTTTGCATTGACGCTCTACATTACCCCTAGTCATCATCATCATCATTCCAGGGGCACAACTTTGGTTTTAGAAGTGGGGGGATCACTTAAAAAAATAAAATCCAGTCAGATAAATACTCCAAACAGCCAACCCGAATGCTCGGGGCCCCGCATGGTCATAAAGCACACCGTTGCCTCATTTTGTATCACATTCCAATGATAAAACTGGTGTGACAAAAATGCAATTTCAGAATGTGGGGGGGACATGTCTACATTGAAAAGGAACTAATGTTACTCATAGTGTGTTGACACAAGTAGCTAGCTAGCTGGCTAGCTAACGTTAGCATGCTGGGTGTGTCTCAAATAATACCCTTGGGTAATTGATACCGTGAGAACAAGGTTCAGGGAAGATAAGACAATCGAGCCCAGCTAACGTTAAATAGCTAGCTAGTTAGCAAGAAGCGACCATAGCTAGCGGCCATAGCTAGCTAGCTAGTCAAGGTTAGAAAACTAGATGGCTAGCGTGCTAGCTAATCCATAAAAACTCTACAGATTTTATGGAAAGTCTATTCTGTAGATGGTATCTAGCTAGCTAGATAGACTAGTTGGTAGGCCCAACAAACATGCCAGCTAACGTTTACTATCTAGCTAGCTACAGTTAGCTGTAGCTATCTGGAATTATACAGGAATTATACTGGACGATTTAGCATAGTTTGTTAGCTAGCTAGCTACAGTTAGCTAAATCGTCCAGTATAATTCCTGTATTCAAAATATATAAACAAATTTCTCTCTCCTGTATTGACAATTTTGATCTTCAACACTGTTTCTTTTGTGGCAATCTGTCATGTCTTGATTTTACACACTGACGTTCTCGACCCCGTTCTTTGAGCAGTTACATGACGCCAGTGTCAAAACATGTTGGTATGTTTGAGGTTGTCAATATTTTGAGTGTGTTGCGCAGATGGGCAGATCTTGACATGATGCCTTAATTCCTGGTTTATATTTTTGTTCAGTATATACACTGCTCAAAAAAATAAAGGGAACACTTAAACAACACAATGTAACTCCAAGTCAATCACACTTCTGTGAAATCAAACTGTCCACTTAGGAAGCAACACTGATTGACAATAAATTTCACATGCTGTTGTGCAAATGGAATAGACAAAAGGTGGAAATTATAGGCAATTAGCAAGACACCCCCAATAAAGGAGTGGTTCTGCAGGTGGTGACCACAGACCACTTCTCAGTTCCTATGCTTCCTGGGTGATGTTTTGGTCACTTTTGAATGCTGGCGGTGCTTTCACTCTAGTGGTAGCATGAGACGGAGTCTACAACCCACACAAGTGGCTCAGGTAGTGCAGCTCATCCAGGATGGCACATCAATGCGAGCTGTGGCAAGAAGGTTTGCTGTGTCTGTCAGCGTAGTGTTCAGAGCATGGAGGCTCTACCAGGAGACAGGCCAGTACATCAGGAGACGTGGAGGAGGCCGTAGGAGGGCAACAACCCAGCAGCAGGATCGCTACAGCCGCCTTTGTGCAAGGAGGAGCACTGCCAGAGCCCTGCAAAATGACCTCCAGCAGGCCACAAATGTGCATGTGTCAGCATATGGTCTCACAAGGGGTCTGAGGATCTCATCTCGGTACCTAATGGCAGTCAGGCTACCTCTGGCGAGCACATGGAGGGCTGTGCGGCCCCACAAAGAAATGCCACCCCACACCATGACTGACCCACCGCCAAACCGGTCATGCTGGAGGATGTTGCAGGCAGCAGAACGTTCTCCACGGCGTCTCCAGACTCTGTCACGTCTGTCACATGTGCTCAGTGTGAACCTGCTTTCATCTGTGAAGAGCACAGGGCGCCAGTGGCGAATTTGCCAATCTTGGTGTTCTCTGGCAAATGCCAAACGTCCTGCACGGTGTTGGGCTGTAAGCACAACCCCCACCTGTGGACGTCGGGCCCTCATACCACCCTCATGGAGTCTGTTTCTGACCGTTTGAGCAGACACATGCACATTTGTGGCCTGCTGGAGGTCATTTTGCAGGGCTCTGGCAGTGCTCCTCCTTGCACAAAGGCGGAGGTAGCGGTCCTGCTGCTGGGTTGTTGCCCTCCTACGGCCTCCTCCACGTCTCCTGATGTACTGGCCTGTCTCCTGGTAGCGCCTCCATGCTCTGGACACTACGCTGACAGACACAGCAAACCTTCTTGCCACAGCTCGCATTGATGTGCCATCCTGGATGAGCTGCACTACCTGAGCCACTTGTGTGGGTTGTAGACTCCGTCTCATGCTACCACTAGAGTGAAAGCACCGCCAGCATTCAAAAGTGACCAAAACATCAGCCAGGAAGCATAGGAACAGAGAAGTGGTCTGTGGTCACCACCTGCAGAACCACTCCTTTATTGGGGGAGTCTTGCTAATTACCTATAATTTCCACCTTTTGTCTATTCCATTTGCACAACAGCATGTGAAATTTATTGTCAATCAGTGTTGCTTCCTAAGTGGACAATTTGATTTCACAGAAGTGTAATTGACTTGGAGTTACATTGTGTTGTTTAAGTGTTCCCTTTATTTTTTTGAGCAGTGTATATATCAATGTATTAGTACTATGAAGGTTAGTTAATCAACAATAACCTCTTTCCCTTCATCCTGAAAGAACTGACCACAGTGACAAGATTATTTGGTTTATTGCATTTCACATGTGGACTTCTGGATTAAAGCAGCCACAAGAATCACAGACCCATTTCTAAAACAGTTCATTTTGTAGAGAGAGACAATACCTGTCTCTTTTAGACCCAAGTGCATTGATTACTGTCACGAGCACAATATTCAAGGATTTGAGGGTGAACTGGATCTCAGGACCTGTGAACAAGACATGAGGTCTCTATTCTAAAGGTAACAGGATCAAATAAGAGCTCTTGAGATTCATCTCATGTAAACCCTTATCTTCTGATAAAAATGGCGGGTGATCAACCCAAGTCATGTGTAGCGGCAGGTCCCCCATGTTGTCTTTATATCTAACTACATGACTTATTCTACTGTGAAACTCAACTAACTGGACAGAGTCAATCCACCTTTAACCAATTTCTATTTCACATTCAATATAACCTTTATTTCTACAGTTAAGTCTCTGAGATAAAAATCTATTTTGCAAGAGAGACCCTTTTCAAAATCAGGCCTTCAACCACAATACACTGAAGGGGAAAAAAACACTGTCTGGCACATAGACACTAAAAAATACATATACTCTAATGGTAAAGCCCTCAGGGACCATGGGTATTTCACCATAGTACTATTTTGAGGGTTTCTATAGAAATGTGAACAACAAACAGCTCTCCAAACAGTAGTTGAGGCCTGTGTAGAGCCATGACACATAAAGGTATAATAGCAACCACATACCAGACACTCTCCCATCATTCAGGTTAAGTTCCCTTGCAGCTTCTTCATGATATGGCTATCGGGAGGTGCGTTGGTGAAAACTGTCCCCACAAAAACATGTGTTCCCCACAAGGTGTGGCGGATGACTTTGCAGCAGCCCAGGTCCTCGATGCTGAAGCCCAGGTTACAGTACCGCTCGTCGGTCTCAAACAGTGTGTTGTTGGTGTACGACCCAAAGAACTGGAAGAGAGACAGAAGACATTAAGGGAAAAGATCTGAATACTGCTTGTTTATGTTTGAAAGACTTTAGTTTAACAATTATAATCAATTTCAATTGGCAAGAAGACCACACAATTGCCATAACTGTGTCACAACTGTATGTACTGTTATGAGACAGCTATTTCTGTAGCATAGTGCTAATCCTTGAGCAGCTATGAGTTGTCTTACCGCCATGCCTGACGATGGGTCGATGAAGTCAGCCCAGAAGCCTTCTGTCCTCAGGGCATAACAGATGTCTTTGGCACCAGCAACAAACTGCAACAAGAGAACACTGCAAAACTTATCTTAAGACAATTGATTTTATTTTCATGTTTGTTACAAACGTGTGAGAAAGTGTCAAACATTCTGAATGTACACTACCGTTCAAAAGTTTGGGGTCACTTAGAAATGTCCTTGTTTTTGAAAGAAAAACAATTTTTTTCTCCATTAAAATAACATCATATTGATATCAAACAGCTGAAAACTGTTGTTCTGATTAAAGAAACAATAAAACTGGCCTTCTTTAGACTAGTTGAGTATCTGGAGCATCAGCATTTGTGGGTTCGATTACAGGCACAAAATGGCCAGAAACAAATAACTTTCTTCTGAAACTCGTCAGTCTATTCTATTTCTGAGAAATGAAGGCTATTCCATGCGAGAAATTGCCAAGAAACTGAAGATCTCGTACAATGCTGTGTACTACTCCCTTCACAGAACAGTGTAAACTGGCTCTAATAGAAAGTGGAGTGGGAGGCCCCGGTGCACAACTGAGCAAGAGGACAAGTACATTAGATTGTCTAGTTTGAGAAACAGACGCCTCATAAGTCCTCAACTGGCAGCTTCATTAAACAGTAACCTCAAAACACCAGTCTCAACATCAACAGTGAAGAGGCGACTCCAGGATGCTTTCTTTCAAAAACAAGGCCATTTCTAAGTGACCCAAAACTTTTGAAAGGTAGTCTATGTTGTTAACTACAAATGTGTGAGGTACCTGCATGGCCAGCTATAAGTATTTATTTCTTACAGATACCAAGGTAGAGACCATCTCTTCAAACAGATTGCTTTGGGTAATCGTATCACATATCAGATACACGCATCCGGTCGCGACCGGGAGGCCCATGTGGTGGCGCACAATTGGCCCAGCATCGTCCGGGTTAGGGAGGGTTTGGCCGGCAGGGATATCCTTGTCTCGTCGCGCACTAGCAACTCCTGTGGCGGGCCGGGCGCAGTGCACGCTGACCAGGTCGCCGGGTGTACGGTGTTTCCTCCAACACATTGGTGCGGCTGGCTTCCGGGTTGGAAGCAGTGTCAAGAAGCAGTGCAGCTTGGTTGGGTTGGGTCCTACACTCTACCCTCTCACACACACTCAGACTACTGCTGGGATCAGAAATAAGTAATGCACAATCCCATTATCATAAACAAGAGTATTACCAGTGCAGTCTTAGTCGGGGGGAGACAATTAAAGTTGACAACTTTTGGCTATTTGACCAAGGAGAGTGATGAAGTGCTACATCAGATGACCTGGCCTCCACAATCACCCAACCTCAACCCAATTGAGATGGTTTGGGATGAGTTGGACCACAGAGTGAAGGAAAAGCAGCCAACAAGTGCTCAGCATATGTGGGAACCCCTGGAAAAGCATTCCAGGTGAAGCGGGTTAAGAGAATGCCAAGAGTATGCAAAGCTGTCATCAAGGCAAAGGGTGGCTACTTTGAAGAATCTAAAATATATTTTGATTTGTTTAACACTTTTTTGGTTACTACATGATTCCATATCTGTAATTTCATAGTTTTGATGTCTTGACTATTATTCTACAATGTAGAAAATAGTACAAATAAATAAAAACCCTTGAATGAGTATGTGTGTCTAAACTTTTGACTGGTACTGTACATATCAGTGGAGGAAGTGGAGGACCATCCTCCCCAGTGAAATGTCATAAAAATAGTGAAACTTTTTTTTAAAGTTATCCTTTTTAGATCAAACTATACTAAATATATTCATATGTCACCAAATAATTGATTAAAATACCCTGTTTAGCAACGAAGGTCTACAGTAACTTCAACAGCACTGTCTGGGCTAGCACCATGGTGTAACCGAAGGACAGCTAGCTTCTGTCCTCCTCTGGCGACATTGACTTAATATAAAACCTAAGAGGGTGGTAGGCCTCACCCCCTTCCATAGACATACATGTTATGACCACTTCTGGAGTACGACCTCCAACCAATCAAAGGTTTTGCAGAATGAACTGAAATGTAGTCCATCCAATCATAGAATGAACCTAGTGTGTTGTATTGGGATTGTCCCACAGAGCATTATGGGGGTTCTATGTGTTGCTTGGTGACATTGTTGGATAGAGATTAAGAGTGAACAGTTAAAGTTTAGAATTGTTGGGATATTATACAATTCAAATGAGTTTTTTCAAATTACAGGAGACGGAGGAGGTATATATACAATGTTTTTGGTTATATTCGCGCACGCACGCACACGTTAAGTATTCAGACCCCTTGACTTTTTCCAAATTTTGTTACGTTACAGCGTTATTCTAAAATGGATTCAGTTGTTTTCCCCCTCATTAATCTACACACAATACTCCATAATGACAAGGCAAAAACAGGTAAAAAAAACAACAGAAATATAACATTTACATAACTATTCAGACCCTTTACTCTGTACTTTGTTAAAGTACCTTTGGCAGCGATTACAGCATTGAGTCTTCTTGCTGCAGAGATGGTTGACCTTCTGGAAGGTTCTCCCATCTCCACAGAGGAACTCTGGAGCTCTGTCAGAGTGACCATCGGGTTCTTGGTCACCTCCTTGACCAAGGCCCTTCTCCCTCGATTGATCAGTTTGGCCGGGCAGCCAGCTCTAGGAAGAGTCTTGGTGGTTCCAAACGTCTTCCATTTAAGAAGGATAGAGGCCACTGTGTTCTTGGGGACCTTCAATGCTGCAGACATTTTTTTGGTACCCTTCCCCAGATCTGTGCCTCGACACAATCCTGTCTCGGAGCTCTACGGACAATTCCTTCGACCTCATGGCTTGGTTTTTTCTCGGACATGCACTGTCAACTGTGGGACCTTATATCGACAGGTGTGTGCCTTTCCAAATTATGTCCAATCAATTGAATTTACCACAGGTGGACTCCAATCAAGTTGTAGATCAAGGATGATTAATGGAAACAGGATGCAGCTCAATTTTGAGTCTCATAGCAAAGAGTCTGAATACTTATGTAAATAAGGTATTTCTGTTTTCGCTTTGTCATTATGTGGTATTGTGTGTAGATTGATGAGAAAACATTTATCTTATCCATTTTAGAACAAGGCTGTAACCTAATAAAATGTGGAAAAAAGGGAAGGGGTCTGAATACTTTCCAAATGCACAGGGACTATAATAAATAAATAAATAAATAAATAAATAAATAAATAAATAAATATATAGCTCTGGGTACAACTACCCAGTGTGGATTGAGACCCAAACTCACTTCATCTAGCATCAACTCCCTCTCTTTGTCCACTGCCTCACACCACGCTGTCATGTCATTCTGCGTCTTCTGGGTCACTGTGACAACCGTCATGATGTTGTTAGGGGCCTCAGGGAACATTGACGCAAACTCTGTAAACACATGGGGAGAACAAGCATGATCAAAACTTCCTTCAGAACAAGCGTGATCGACATTCCTTCAGTGTTCGAGCCCCCTCTACTGGACACATGTAGAATATCAATTTCACAACAACATGTAGAAGTAACCGCTTTCACCTCTTTTCCCTACCCATTCCCCATTTAAAGATTAAATACAGTTTACACAAACTAGAGACGGTATAACAACAAGTTGGAAAATATGTGCCAGAAAATGTGTGTAGCATCTTCGGAGTGTGTGCTTCTACAAGACTGATCAAATAGTAGGCCTATATCTGATTGGTCTAAGGAAAACAGAACCATAAATGTACCTTTCTTCAGCAGCTCAGGGCAGGGCTGTATGGCACACTCCACATTGGAGTTCTCAAAGTACTGTTCTGTTCTGTTGACCTTTTGTTCTGGGGGAGTGGCCTCTTTCCCCTAAGAACAAAACAAAACAATCAGGGGATGTTGCTCAGAAAATCAAAACATCCCTGAAAAATGTTACTGGATAATATACACATGCTTCATTATCTCTCTTATCAATGCGAACAAAATAGGTATACAATGACTTTACATGCACAGAGTTGAAGGAAACATATTCATTTAAAATGGGCAGTGCAGTTAAAAATTTGATTTTTCCCTTTTATGATATTTCCACACTATGGAGGTCAAAATAACACTCTGAAATTGTGAAAATTACGATAATGTCCTTTTAGTGTAAGAGCCGTTTGAAAAGAAATGGCTGGAATTTCAGCCTGTTCAGTAGATGGGAGGGAGTTTGTTTCCCAGATCATGACATCAATCTGATCTGATTATAATAGACCAATGACTGTTCATCTGGGTAAGGGGTGGGCTCTAGACAATCCTATCAGATAATCAGAGCTGTCTCAGTAAATATCTTCAAATGTATTACCTAACGCCCACTAGGGCTGGGCGATATGGCCTTAAACTAATATCTAAATTATTTTCTAACTTGGGGGAGATTCACAATATCTAGATAAATAAAAAAAATCTCTCTAAATAAGCTTTGTTGTAGAATTAAAGGTCAAATACACTGCATAATTAGTTGTACCAGCTTTTGTGTTGTTACAATAATCACTGATCTGGCTTTCAGGTCCATCTATAAAAAGCCTCTTTTGTTATTTATTTTTTACCAGAACCATGCACAATGCACATTCACTAAAAATGTAGCAGGCATTATAGAAAATTAACATTGGTCTCACAAACAATCTCTCAAGCACAAGCCCACGTGCTAGTGAGTAGCCAGCTAATATTTAGTCAACTTAGACGTAGGTATAATTTCACAAGCTCTGAATTCAGCTAACGATTGTTAATGAACACAGCCTTCTGTCTGTCTCCCAGCTGTTTGAACAGCATGCTAGCCTGTCCACTTTGCTCAGATTTTGGAATCAAGTGGCCTACCTTGTTTCTCAGAATGAGTTGCCAACTCCTTACATAATTGGTTTATGCTTATTGCACTTTTATATAAAACACAGACTAAATAGCTAGTAGAGAAATCTTTGACTAAAATGCTGCTAGCGATACGTGGTATCGTAATGGATACGTGGTATCGTAATGGATACATGGTATCGTAATGGTATCGTAATGGATACGTGGTATCGTAATGGTATCGTAATGGATACGTGGTATCGTAATGGATACGTGGTATCGTAATGGATACGTGGTATCGTAATGGATACGTGGTATCGTAATGGTATCGTAATGGATACGTGGTATCGTAATGGTATCGTAATGGATACGTGGTATCGTAATGGTATCGTAATGGATACGTGGTATCGTAATGGTATCGTAATGGATACGTGGTATCGTAATGGTATCGTAATGGATACGTGGTATCGTAATGGATATGTGGTATCGTAATGGATACGTGGTATGGTAATGGTATCGTAATGGATACGTGGTATCGTAATGGTATCGTAATGGATACGTGGTATCGTAATGGTATCGTAATGGATACGTGGTATCGTAATGGTATCGTAATGGATACGTGGTATCGTAATGCACACAACAAACTGAGCATTCCTTTTTTCCAGAATGAATGTTAATTGGTACATCTGTTTTAAATTTGAGGAGTTGAAACCTCTATTACAGGTTCCTCTATATCTCCTCTATTACACTAAACTAATGTATGTGTGTTTCGGTGTCTATATGACAGATTCTGTTGGACCAAACCTCAAATGCAAATAGCGAGGATGAAGTGACCGCTCATCTTTGTTGTTGTGAGTGGTAAGGGGAGGGGCATGGGAGAAAGAGGCGAGAAGTTTCACTTGCGCTTATTTTGAACCTAAGCTTGGTCGTCTGCCTTCCCGCCTCTGGGACAATGACTCCCATTGTGAGGGCGGAGACATGAGCATCTAGTTTATTATATAGAAATCTCTGGTGTAAATGGGAAGGTGCACACAGCACAGAAGGAGTGAACTAGACTAGACAAAAAAAACAATACGAGAACAAGCAGACATCAAAGTTCATAAAAACGAAAAATACAAAAACACTTTATTCTGCGATACAGGCGTATGGAATATTGCGCAAAAACATAGGTTGGAATTAATTCGATATTACACCCAGTCCTAACGCCCACACGATCAGGCTGAGCATTTCAAGGGACAAAATAGGTTGAGGGAAATTAATTATAAAATATTTTATTTTCATTAAATAAACACACAGTAATTTATTATACATAAAAAAAAACATTTAAAAAACGGGCATAGGCATTTTTATTTATTTTTTTAATCGCTGGAGATCACCATTAGGCCTACTTCCACACACCAGAACAAACTAGGGCCAGGACAATACCAGTATTGGATACATGTTCATGTTTGGGCAAGGAAACAAAACACGAAGTGGATTTAAATTCTTCAGAATAACAGCCCTGATGTTGGAAACAAACATCATTATGTTGTCATCCAGAGTCTAATTTACTTATTTTCCAAACTATAGCACACAATAGTTTACATACAGCAGGTTTTTAATAGGAACAAAGATTTTTGTCTGCTTCTTGTTTTCATTTTTGCCATGGAAAATGGCATCGTCAAAGCCCTAGACGAAATGTGTGTCAATTGTCATTCCAAACCTTACTTACTTGGAACTCTCCGACAACATGAGCCAGGAGGAACTCATACCTCTCGCTGCTGGACAGCACATCGGGGACTGTCTGGTGGACTGGTCCTTTAATCTTCTGTTCTGCTGTGCCCTCCAGGTGGCTGTCGAAGCCTGCGTTACCTGGCAGCTGGAAGCGCTGGTCTTGAGGCCCGAACGGACCCATGTTCTCATCAGGCCACACTGTCCTGTGACCTGATGTAAACAAATACCAACGAGACATAATTTAACACTTTCTAAAACACTGGGAACTGAAAATACATGTTTTTCAAGAAGTTGACCCAAATATTGAACTGATTAACTTTCCTTCTGAATAACAGACAGTTGGTTTATGATGTTTACGTTCATGCAAGCATCATTGTGATTAGAGGTCTGTGCTTACCAAGGTCAGGGGGTGTGATGGCTAATCGAGGCTCATCAGAGCCAGAGGATCCAGCACCAGAGAATGTTCTCTGGTTGGGTCCAGCGATCCGCCGGACAAGTACGTGAAGCCCTGGCAGGTATGTCACCAGCCTGGCTCTACTACAGAGCACCTGGAGAACAGAGAATGGACGTCCCCATCAAGTCACACACACGACAAAAAAACATGTTAAGTGTGTGTGTGTGTTGACTTACACTGGCCATCCTGTTGGGCCTCTCTCTTCTGTGGTCCACTTGTAAAACTGCAAAAGAAAAAGGAATATATTAACTAAACGCATAGCTTGCTAATTATTTGAACACACAATTATGAATATCTTATAAATTAGCTCGTATGTCTGTCATTTGTTATGCTCATTTATGATGTCAAACTAGATAGCTGTCTGCCTCATTACATAACGGGCTATAGAACGGAACGTTTACTTTGTTAACTAAAAAAGTGAGAGGTACTGCAACTACTGCTAACTTAGCTAGCTTCTAGGTGGAGGAATTTTCTTAGTTGATCAACTCTGACAATCGTAACTTCAGAAGTTTTACCTTAAATATATACCTTGAAGAATATCCCCTTCTTGCATGCATAAATCAATCAAATACGTTGGTAAACTCAATAGTTTTAATCTTAAAGCTGGCCTGCAATATGCCTGCGTCACATCGCTTTTGATGTGCACATGTGTCGTTACCAACAAGAGACAAAAACAGTCTGACGTAACACGGTTCTTCTTCTTCGATTCAGTTTAACGGCGGTTGGCATCCAATAAATGTTGCATTACCGCCACCTGCTAGACTGGAGTATAATTCCCTTATACTTTGCTTAAAAAAATATATATTAAAAAAATTAATATATAAAGTAACATACTATCAAACACTTAATTCACAAAAAAACATAAACACAACCCTACTCCATTATTGAATCTATTAAGTCCTACTTCAGGCCAACAACCTGAAAGGATGGGACACCACCACTTAACACACCCTGCAACTCTCCCACGTCAAGTCTCACACACCCAAACACCTCTCTGCAGCTGCCACCCCAACCTCTTTTCTGCGACTTACATTCCATCTCTGCAGTACAGTTGATATTCATTGCTATAATTGCCAAAAATCACATTTTACTGAAACATGCAGTTCCAGTAAAAAGTTTGGACACACCTACTCATTCCAGGGTTTTTCTTTATTTGGACTATTTACATTGTAGAATAACAGTGAAGACATTAACACGATGAAATAACACATATGGAATCATGTACTAACCAAAAAAAGGTGTTAAACAAATTAATATATATTTTATATTTGAGATTCTTCAAAGTAGCCACCCTTTGCCTTGATGACAGCTTTGCACACTAATATCCCCTTTCCCGCCATTTTTAACCGACTCAAACTCACCCTCTTCCTCCATTCTCTCTCTCTCTCTCTCTCTCTCTCTCTTAGACCTCCTCCGCCTCTCTTTTCCCCCCATTCATCCTCTGTATTCCAAGTATACGTCTCCTTATGATAATACTGCACTTCTCCTGACATACATCTTGTTCTTACCTTCTCAAGGGACGCCATTTAACCAATCTCCGTACAATCAGCACGAACCCCTCGGGATGTAGCGCTCAACAGTGCATCCCACTTGTAAAGCAGCTGCTTCATCTTGATGTCTGCTTCATCAATAGCTACCGTGAGACGCAACACGGTTGCAAAACAAATAAAAATATAACAGAAACATGCAGAACCATGTTTGTCCACTAGAAGTCGTCATATGCCTATCCATGAGTACCAGCATTTATCTACAGATGGTTCTCTTGGTGCCAGTGGCAATTCTAATGATTGTTTTCAGACAAAAATAAATGTGACAGGGTAGGAACCAAAGTGTTTCATATGGGACTCTAATTATTGATTTACCTTTACAATGTATAACACTACCCCTCTAACTTTAGCTCATATGAGAACTTGGTACCTGAAGGTGCATGTGTTTATACAGGTAAATTGTCCTGTGTTGTTGCTAAGCAAATGTTTTTATTTTAGGGCAACCTGCCCCAGTATCAGCATCCCCCAGTATCTAATGCCCCGGAACCTCCGATTCAAACTCTGCAAGCGTTATAATGTCAAAATACGTTCATTTCTCACCAAATATGGAGATTCGCTAAGCAACCTTCTTAATTTACTCACGTTACGGTCAGTATGTTCTTTCAAAAAGGTATAAATAAAAATGTACAGCCTTTGTTAACCTAATACTTTGCCAAATCATAATTGGCATTTTCCATCTTGTTAGCTTCCAGACCAAATAGCCAACCATCCAACTGCACATTTTACTAACCATATAATGAGACAGGTTAAGATATAACTAGTGCTGGGATTAACCTTGTGTTTTGTTATTCGTAATCCTGTATCAATTCTGTGATCATTTCATTTGATTGAGATTGATTGTGCGTTATAGCAGCCCAAGGCTCCTGTGCATAAAATCAACATTTCCCACTATGTAATTGAATACACTGTCACACAAATATGCAGTATACAATGGAAATATGTGAATGAGGGCTTTAGTGTTCTCAATGTCTTGGAAAAGACCAGGTGTGGACAATCTGCAGCAGTCTTGAGCCAACAGGATATTACATAGCAGCCCTCCAAAACACAGGAAGCTGGCTGTATGAGTATAATGTATTATAGCTTGTTTTCATCAGTCTATATGGGTTTGGGTTATATTTAGTTTGGACTAATTCAATACACAGGTCTCTGGTTCTGCTCCACCTGTTGAGTGACTCACAGAGGTTCTGAACCTGAGAGGAGATGACATCATTCACCGGCATTCACTCACCATGCTCTCCTAGAGACTGAACACAGTGACATGGATGTTCTGTGCCTTTTTGGTCACATTAACTAACAGATGTCTTTCAAAAAAGTGCATGCTGTTGTGCTTCCGTAGAGACTGCGTAAATATACTTGTATGCTATGATGGGATTACATATGAAAAGTAGGCTACATTGTTGTTGGTGTATGCACAGTGCCTTGCAAAAGTATTCATCCCCCTTGCCGTTTTTCCTATTTTGTTGCATTACAACCTGTAATTTAAATAGATTTTTATTTGGATTTCATGTAATGGACATACACAAAATAGTCCAAATTGGTGACATGAATTAAAAAAATAACTAGTTTAAAAAAAAGGAGAGAGAAAAAAAAAGTGGTGCGTGCATATGTCTTCACCCCCTTTGCTATGAAGCCCCTAAATAAGATCTGGTGCAACCAATTACCTTCAGAAGCCACATAATTAGTTAAATAAAGTCCACCTGTGTGCAATCTAAGTGGCACATGATCTCAGTTTATATACACCTGTACTGAAAAGCCCCAGAGTCTGCAACACCACTAAGCAAGGGGCACCACCAAGCAAGTGGCACCATGAAGACCAAGGAGCTCTCCAAACAGGTCAGGGACAAAGTTGTGGAGAAGTACAGATCAGGGTTGGGTTCTAAAAAAATATCAGAAACTTTGAACATCCCACTGAGCACCATTAAATCCATTACTAATAAATGGAAAGAAAATGGCACCACAACAAACCTGCCAAGAGAGGGCCGCCCACCAAAACCTAGAAACCAGGCAAGGAGGGCATTAATTAATCAGAGAGGCAACAAAAATACCAAAAGTAACCCTAAAGGAGCTGCAAAGCTCCCCAGCGGAGATTGGAGTATCTGTCTATATGTAACGGATGTGAAATGGCTAGCTAGTTAGCGGGTACGCGCTGCTAGCGTTTCAATCAGTTACGTCACTTGCTCTGAAACCTAGAAGTAGTGTTGCACCTTGCTCTGCAAGGGCCGTGGCCTTTGTGGAGCGATGGGTAACGATGCTTCGTGGGCGACCGTTGTTGATGTGTGCAGAGGGTCCCTGGTTCGCGCCCGTGTCGGGGCGAGGGGACGGTTTAAAGTTATACTGTTACATATAGGACCACCTTAAGCTGTACACTCCACAGAGCTGGGCTTTACGGAAGAGTGGCCAGAAAAAGCCATTGCTTAAAGAAAAAAATTGGTGTTCGCCAAAGGCATGTGGGAGACTCCCCAAACATATGGAAGAAGGTACTCAGATGAGACTAAAATTGAGCTTCTTGGCCATCAAGGAAAACACTATGTCTGGCGCAAACCCAACACCTCTCATCACCCTGGGAACACCATCCCCACAGTGAAGCATGGTGATGGCAGCATCATGATGTGGGGATGTTTTTCATCGGCAGGGACTGGGAAACTGGTCAGAATTGAAGGAATGATGGATAGTGCTAAATACAGGGAAATTCTTGGGGGAAACCTGTTTCAGTCTTCTGGAGATTTGAGACTGGGATGGAGGGTCACCTTCCAGCAGGACAATGACCCTAAGCGTACTGCTAAAGCAACACTTGAGTGGTTTAAGGGGAAAAAATTTAAATGTCTTGGAATGGCCTAGTCAAAGCCCAGACCTCAATCCAATTGAGAATCTATGGTATGACTTAAAGATTGTTGTACGCCAGTCCAACTTGAAGGAGCTGGAGCAGTTTTGCCTTGAAGAATGAGCAAAAATCCCAGTGGCTAGATGTGCCAAGCTTATAGAGACATACCCAAAGAGACTTGCAGCTGTAATTGCTGCAAAAGTTGTCTCTACAAAGTATTGACTTTGGGAGGGTGGGGGGGGGGGGGGGGGGGTTGAATAGTTATGCACACTCAAGTTAAGTTCTGTTTTTTTTGTCTTATTTCTTGGTTGTTTCACAATAAAAAGTGGTAGGCATGTTGTGTAAATCGAGTGATACAAACCTCCCAACAATCTATTTTAATTCCAGGTTGTAAGGCAACAAAATAGGAAAAATGCCAAAGGGGTGAATACTTTCACAAGCCACTGTATGCCCTGTATAACTTCCATTTGAGACTTATCAGCTAAACACCAGACAACCTGCATGCAGTGAGTGTGTAGTGAATATGCTCTGCTTATTATATCTCTCTATTCAGACAATCATATTTTATTGGCCTTTGCTGAATGTCACCATTAAAGAGTGAATCGCAGCAGTGAGATGGTTTTCCACCTTTTAGGCAGCTCAGTGGAGTGATAAAAAGATGTGTTTGTAATTTGGCTGCCATTAAGATGGGTGTTTTCGCAGGAGGTGTGAAACTCACGGCACCTCAACAGATGCTTTACAATCTGTTACTGTTAAAGGATCTTCGGTAAAACAAATACAAACGCTTGATAGTAGACATATCCCTGACAGTTTATATTGTAGTAGGGCTTACAGCAGCATGCCATGAAGTAGTTCGAAATACAATGACACATTTTATTTTTTTGCTCTGTACGCCAGCACTTTGGATTTGAAATGATACATCGTAGTAGAAGCTACTGTTAGGCTCCTATAAAATGTGCTGAGATGTTACTGTTGAGCTTTACCATGATTACAGATAATACTGAAAGAATCATGACTAGTGATGAGTGAGAAAGTTACATACGCACACATATCAATTTATTTATGCCTCTGTAACTTTCTCACTCATCATTATTCACGATTCATTCAGGATTATCCGTAATCATAGCAGCATCCACATTAATGTAGAAGTGTTAAGAAACATATTCTATTCTTATTCACGATAAAAGGGATTCCAAAATAACACAATACATTATTTACCATTAATGTATATATTGGGCACAAAATAATCTAAATCACAACGAAAGCAAACAGCAAATGCATCCAACTTGTAGAGTTCCCCGCATCCAGTGCAGGCGGAAGGGATTGTTAATTGCGCTACCGAACTGCCCCTAATCAAAACGAAACAAAACGGCCTAAACCCAGCCGTCAGAAAACACCGAAAATTTTACTTTTTTCAATGTGTCAATCACTCTCGAGTCATCTGGGACCCACGAGCTAAGCCCAAGGGACTACTAGGGGGGCACTTGAACATTCGTAGTGTCATTCCAAAAAGTGATCAAATTCAACATCTACTCACAGACTCCAACCTTGACTTTCTCTGCCTCTCAGAGACATGGCTCCATAAAAACTCTCCATATGCTGCTTTGATTGTGCCTGGCTACAATGTTTTCAGGAGAGACAGGATTGAAGGAAGAGGAGTGGGTGTGATGATTTACATGAAAGAACATATCGATGTAAACAAATTGAGTGGTCATGTGATAATGAACTAGAATGTATTGGCCTGAACGTTACACTGTGTCCCCAAATGTCTTTTACCCTTATTGGAATGTATAGGCCACCTTCCACCAAAAGTGTGTTTTATGATCAGTTTAATAACATGCTTAGGGAATGTGATTTTGGGAAATAGGTCATCTTAATGGGAGATTTTAACATTAATTATGAAGACAAGTCTTGTAGGAAAACCCTCAAACGGATCACTAATACCTTTGACCTTACACAGCTAGCTAAAGGGCCAACCAGGGTGACTTGTTGCTCTAAAACACAGATTGATTTGGTGTTCAGTAATAAACCAGAGAGAGTGACTAAATCATTCAATATGGTTACTGGGCTATCCGATCATAATCTGACACTTATAGCCAGAAAGCTGTCTAAGAGCAGGTTTAACCTCTCTACTGTTAGAAAGCCGGGTCAACTAAGAATACCTAAGAGTGAATTAAACTATTTTGAAAACGCAATTAAGGGAATTAACTGGAATGATCTCTTGTCCTATACAGACGTGGAAGCTGATAGTCAGGTTTTTCTATCCACAATCCAGACTACAATAAATGGTTTCCTAAAGAAAATCAAATCCAAACCTGGCTAAAAGAGCACTCTTCCTTGGCTAAATGGAGAAATCTGGAAATTGATGAAAGAACGAGATTATGCTCTAAAAATAGCCCTAAGATCGAAATTAGAGCATGACAGACGTAGGTTTACCATGTTGAGAAATAAGGTGATGAAAGAAATCAGACAGGCCAAGGCAAACTTTTTTATTAACATAATTGGTGAAGCAAAGGGAAATTCTAAATTGATCTAAAAGAGAATCTAAAAAAGTTAACAGGGAAAGACCATAGTAACACTGCAAAAAGACTAGAAATCATGGTGAATAACAATCTAACACAGGATGCAGTTGAAATAGCAATAGCCTTAAATTCCTACTTTATTGACTCTGTCAGGGTACTGACACAGAACCCCTCCACTGGTTTCTTGGGCTCAGTGCTAGTGAATGACGCTCAACCTGTCTTCATCATAAGGGAGGCTTCTGAGTCAAAGGTGAACAAGGTGATTAGCTCACTAAAGAACTCTAAAGCCAAAGATGTGTTTGGGCTGGACTCTACCTTTCTTAAAAACTACAAAGAGTCACTCATTGGCCCCATTACTAAGGTCACCAACACATCTATTGGTCTTGGGGTGTTTCCAAGGGTCTGGAAGTCGGCCATAATAACGGCCATCTTTAAATTTGGTCGACCCTGCTGACGTGAGTAACTACAGGCCCATTAGTATACTACCTGTGGTGCCAAAGGTTGTTGAAAAGTGTGTAGCAGAACAACTGATTGCCCACCTCAACAACAGCCCCTTCACATTACACTCCATGCAGTTTGGCTTCAGAGCGAAACACTCCACAGAAGCGGTCAACTGCTTTCTTCTGGAAAATGTGTAGTCCAAGATGGACAAAGGGGACGTTTTTGGGGCTGTGTTTCTGGACCTAAGGAAGGCTTTTGATACTGTTAACTTCTTATGGCTGCAGGGGCAGTATTGAGTAGCTTGGATGAAAGGTGCACAGAGGTGACCATAGTAAACTGCCTGCTCCTCAGTCCTAGTTGCTAATATATGCATATTATTATTCATATTGGATAGAAAACACTCTGAAGTTTCTAAAACTGTTTGAATTATGTCTGTGAGTATAACAGAACTCATATGGCAGGCAAAAACCTGAGAAGTTCCACTTCTTGTTTGAATTGTTTCTGAGGTGGCAGATTTTCAACCAAGCTCTCATTGAAATTACAGCGAGATATTGATGAGTTTTCACTTCCTACGGCTTCCACTAGATGTCAACAGTCAATAGAACTTTGTCTGATGACTCTAATGTGAAGGGGGGCCGAAGGAGACAGGAATTAGTAATCACTGCCATGAGGTGACCACTCATTGAACACGCGCCTTCACATGAGGAGGACCTCCATTCCACCGCTCTTCTGAAGTCAATCTAATACTCCGGTTGGAAAGTTATTCAAGATGTATGTTAACAACATTCTAAAGATTGATTCAGTACATTGTTTGACATGTTTCTACTGACTGTTACGGAACTTTTGGACATTTCGTCACGTAATAGTGTCACGTTCCTGACCTTATTTCCTTTGTTTAGTCTTTGTTTAGTTGGTCAGGACGTGAGCTGGGTGAGTGTAGTCTATGTTATGTGTTTCTTTGTTTAGGTTTGTCTTATTGGCCTGATATGGTTCTCAATCAGAGGCAGGTGTTTTACGTTGTCTCTGATTGGGAACCATATTAAGGTAGCCTGTTTTCACTGTTGGTTTGTGGGTGATTGTTCCTGTTCGTGCGTTCATGTGTTCTATGTTCTCTAGTTCAGGACTGTAGCTTCGTTGGTTTTCGTTTGTTTATTGTTTTGTTCGTATTGAAGAAGTATTCTAATAAATATGGATACATACCACGCTGCGCTTTGGTCCTCCTCTCCTTCCACCGACGAAAGCCATTACATATAGTGGATGCGCTTTGTGACTTTGGAATTGTTTACCGCTAACACGCTAACCAAAGTAGCTAATTGGACATAAATAATGGACATTATCGAACAAATGAAGCATTTATTGTGGACCTGGGATTCCTAGGACTGCATTCTGATGAAGTTCATCAAAGGTAAGGAAACATGTATCATGTATTTTCTGGTTTCTGTTGACCCCAACATGGCGGCTAATTTGGCTATTGTTCTGAGCTCCGTCTCAGATTATTGCATGATTTGCTTTTTCCGTAAAGTTTTTTTGAAATCTGACACAGCGGTTGCATTAAGGAGAGGTATATCTATAATTCCATGTGTATAACTTGTATTATCATCTACATTTATGATGAGTATTTCTGTTGAAACGATGTGGCTATGCAAAATCACTTGATGTTTTTGGAACTAGTGAATGTAACGCGCCAATGTAAACTCAGATTTTTTGTTATAAATATGAACTTTATCAAACAAAACATGCATGTATTGTGTAACATGAAGTCCTATGAGTGTCATCTGATGAAGATAATCAAAGGTTAGTGATTCATTTTATCTCTATTTCTGCTTTTTGTGAAAGCTATCTTTCGCTGGAAAAATGGCTGTGCTTATTGTGGTTTGGTGGTGACCTAACGTAATCGTTTGTAGTGCTTTCGCTGAAAAGCATATTTGAAATCGGACACTTTGGTGGGATTAACAACAAGATTACTGTTAAAATGATATAAAACACATGTATGTTTGAGGAATTTTAATTATGAGATTTTTGTTGTTTGAATTTGGCGCCCTGCACTTTCCCTGGCTGCTGTCATATCGATCCCGGTAGCGGGATGCAGCCATAAGAAGTTTTAACCATGAGATTCTCAACACAAAATTGTCCAAGTTCAACTTTTCCCCCGATGCCTTGAGATGGATGAAATCATACCTTGAAGGCAGAACTCAGTGTGTCAGAGTGAGCAATGAGCTGTCGCCCACTCTTAGCTATGATGTGGGCGTGCCCCAAGGGTCAATACTGGGGCCCCTCCTGTTCAGCCTGTACATTGATGATCTGCCTTCTGTCTGTACTGGGTCTGAAGTTCAAATGTATGCAGATGATACAGTGATATATGTGCATGCAAAGAGCAAACAACAAGCTGCACAAGAACTCACTACTGTAATGGTCCAGGTTACAAAGTGGCTCAGTGACTCGTGTTTGCTTCTCAATGTGAAAAAAAACTGTTTGCATGTTCTTCACAAAGAGGGCAACAGATGCTACTGAGCCAAATGTCTATGTGTCAGGGGAGAAGCTCCAGGTGGTATCTGATTTTAAGTACCTTGGCATCATACTTGATTCCAACCTCTATTTTAAAAAGCAGGTGAAAAAGGTAATTCAAAACCAAATTCAACCTAGCTAATTTCCGACTTATATGAAATTGTTTGACTACAGACGTAGCAAAACTGTACTTCAAATCTATGATACTCCCCCACTTAACATACTGCTTGACTAGTTGGGCCCAAGCTTGCTGTACAACATTAAAACCTATTCAGTCTGTCTACAAACAGGCTCTCAAAGTGCTTGATAGGAAGCCCAATAGCCATCATCACTGTTACATCCTCAGAAAGCATGAGCTCCTGAGTTGGGAAAATCTTGTGCAATACACCGAGGTATGTCTTGTATTCAAGATCCTAAATGGCCTGGCTCCCCCTCCACTCAGTATTTTTGTTAAACAGAAAACCCAAACATATGGCAGCAGATCCACAAGGTCTGCCATGAGAGTTGACTGTATAGTTCCCTTAAGGAAAAGCACCTTTAATAAATCTGCTTTCTCTGTGAGAGCTTCCCATGTCTGGAATACACTGCCATCAGACACACATAACTGCACCACATATCACACTTTCACAAAATGCATGAAGACATGGCTAAAGGTCAATCAGATTTGTGAACATAATCCCTAGCTGTGTATTGCCGCTTTCCATGTTGTCTGTTAGCTGTAGCTTGTGAGGTGTGGAAACACTTTGTTGCTTTTATGAATTTTGTCTTGCTGCTTTTTGTTCTATGTTGCTCTGTCTGTATGCTACGTCTTGTTTGTCCTATGTTGCTCTGTCTGTATGCTATGTCTTGTTTGTCCTATGTTGCTCTGCGTGTGCTCACTGCTCAATGATTGTCTATATTGTAATTGTTTTTAATAACCTGCCCAGGGACTGCGGTTGAAAATTAGCCGGCTGGCTAAAACCGGCACTTTTACTGAAATGTTGATTAATGTGCACTGTCCCTGTAAAAATAAAATAAACTCAAACAAGCTTGATGTAGTCATTTCTATGAATATGGGACCAAATACTTCACTTTTTACTACTTTAATTCACATACTGTATAAGTGAATTTGTCCCTATACATTTGGTCCCATAAGATGTAATTTCTAAACGGTTCACCCGATATGGATGAAAATACCCTGACATTAAAGCTGTCGGTCTGCACTTTAACCTCATAATCATTGTATCATTTCAAATCCAAAGTGCTGATGTACAGAGCCAAAACAACAACACAGATCACTGTCCCAATTCTTCTGGAACTCACTGTATTCCAACACATTCCATTTTTAGCCAGTCGATAGCTTTTTTTTTTCAAGTGAGTAAGCTGGCTTCACACTGTCTGACAGTCAACACTCCACAACACACAGCTGATGGAGGCATTCATGGATGGAGAAGCCTAGCAGTAGCTTCTGCTATGATGTATTTTTTAGGGATTCGACTGAGGAAGAACCTGTAAAGTGACAGAAGAGATTCCAAAAAAGCTGTGAACATTCTGATGTCTTTGAAGACTAGGTGGTTGCCCTATTCTACAATAAGCCCCATTGCTGACTACTGTACATGCAAGCTTTAGCTCTATGCTAAACACCAGGCAAGCACTGGTTTCTTAATGACAGCTGCATCTGCAAGCTTTTGAATAGAGGCTCAGGAGTGTAAAATTGCAATTGCTGCAGTGACTGTTTGAATCTGTACAACAGCACTGTAGGCCACTACAGCCCCTCTGCATCTAAAGAGATTACACACATTGAAAAAGCATTTCTAGTTCTGAAAGAAAGTTTGAAAATACTTTCCTGCTGGACATTTCTTTTAAAAGGCATGTTATCCGTCCAATGTTTTTCCATGCAGTGGGAGAAAATCCCTTCTGAGCAGCACGTGTGTCTGACCGAGTGATTTCTTATCTAACCTCTAACTCAACAGCTCTCTTTAGGCTCATACCTGTTGTAATTGTTTCAATAGACTCATTTGGGATCCTTGAGGCGTTACGAGGAAATGTCTGGTCTGGCCTGGCCTGTCGCTGGGGCATGAAGAATCCCACATGGATGTTTTCATGAAGGAAGAACATGTGTCATCCATTACAGCAGATGGTGATATGAATGTGATATGAATGGCTGTCACCGGTTGGTCAGAAAACACACAGGGTAAAAATTGTGTTAATTAACATGAAATAAATAAAAAAGGTATTTGGGGAGGTGTTAAAGATCTATGTCTTTCATTCACGTGTCATTTTTCAAAAGTCAATATATTCAGATGAAAAGATGGTTCATATACCAGATAGTCAAATACCTGCTAGTCACATACCTGCTAGTCATATACCTGCTAGTCAAATACCAGCTAGTCACATACCTGCTAGTCACATACCTGCTAGTCATATACCTGCTAGTCAAATACCTGCTAGTCAAATACCTGCTAGTCATATACCTGCTAGTCATATACCTGCTAGTCACATACCTGCTAGTCACATACCTGCTAGTCATATACCTGCTAGTCATATACCTGCTAGTCAAATACCTGCTAGTCAAATACCTGCTAGTCATATACCTGCTAGTCATATACCTGCTAGTCATATACCTGCTAGTCACATACCTGCTAGTCAAATACCAGCTAGTCATATACCTGCTAGTCATATACCTGCTAGTCACATACCTGCTAGTCAAATACCAGCTAGTCATATACCTGCTAGTCATATACCTGCTAGTCATATACCTGCTAGTCAAATACCTGCTAGTCATATACCTGCTAGTCATATACCTGCTAGTCATATACCTGCTAGTCAAATACCTGCTAGTCATATACCTGCTAGTCATATACCTGCTAGTCATATACCTGCTAGTCACATACCTGCTAGTCAAATACCAGCTAGTCATATACCTGCTAGTCATATACCTGCTAGTCATATACCTGCTAGTCAAATACCTGCTAGTCATATACCTGCTAGTCACATACCTGCTAGTCACATACCTGCTAGTCACATACCTGCTAGTCACATACCTGCTAGTCATATACCTGCTAGTCATATACCTGCTAGTCACATACCTGCTAGTCATATACCTGCTAGTCATATACCTGCTAGTCACATACCTGCTAGTCATATACCTGCTAGTCATATACCTGCTAGTCATATACCTGCTAGTCATATACCTGCTAGTCACATACCTGCTAGTCACATACCTGCTAGTCACATACCTGCTAGTCACATACCTGCTAGTCATATACCTGCTAGTCATATACCTGCTAGTCATATACCTGCTAGTCACATACCTGCTAGTCATATACCTGCTAGTCATATACCTGCTAGTCATATACCTGCTAGTCACATACCTGCTAGTCATATACCTGCTAGTCATATACCTGCTAGTCACATACCTGCTAGTCATATACCTGCTAGTCACATACCTGCTAGTCACATACCTGCTAGTCATATACCTGCTAGTCATATACCTGCTAGTCACATACCTGCTAGTCACATACCTGCTAGTCATATACCTGCTAGTCATATACCTGCTAGTCACATACCTGCTAGTCATATACCTGCTAGTCACATACCTGCTAGTCACATACCTGCTAGTCACATACCTGCTAGTCAAATACCAGCTAGTCACATACCTGCTAGTCATATACCTGCTAGTCATATACCTGCTAGTCAAATACCTGCTAGTCAAATACCTGCTAGTCATATACCTGCTAGTCATATACCTGCTAGTCATATACCTGCTAGTCATATACCTGCTAGTCATATACCTGCTAGTCAAATACCTGCTAGTCACATACCTGCTAGTCATATACCTGCTAGTCACATACCTGCTAGTCACATACCTGCTAGTCATATACCTGCTAGTCATATACCTGCTAGTCATATACCTGCTAGTCATATACCTGCTAGTCACATACCTGCTAGTCATATACCTGCTAGTCATATACCTGCTAGTCACATACCTGCTAGTCACATACCTGCTAGTCATATACCTGCTAGTCATATACCTGCTAGTCATATACCTGCTAGTCAAATACCTGCTAGTCATATACCTGCTAGTTAAATACCTGCTAGTCATATACCTGCTAGTCATATACCTGCTAGTCATATACCTGCTAGTCATATACCTGCTAGTCACATACCTGCTAGTCAAATACCTGCTAGTCATATACCTGCTAGTCATATACCTGCTAGTCATATACCTGCTAGTCACATACCTGCTAGTCATATACCTGCTAGTCATATACCTGCTAGTCATATACCTGCTAGTCAAATACCTGCTAGTCACATACCTGCTAGTCATATACCATCTAGTCATATAACAGCTAGTCACATACCTGCTAGTCATATACCTGCTAGTCATATACCTGCTAGTCACATACCTGCTAGTCACATACCTGCTAGTCATATACCTGCTAGTCACATACCTGCTAGTCATATACCTGCTAGTCATATACCTGCTAGTCACATACCTGCTAGTCATATACCTGCTAGTCAAATACCTGCTAGTCATATACCTGCTAGTCATATACCTGCTAGTCACATACCTGCTAGTCACATACCTGCTAGTCATATACCTGCTAGTCACATACCTGCTAGTCATATACCTGCTAGTCATATACCTGCTAGTCACATACCTGCTAGTCATATAACAGCTAGTCACATACCAGTTAGTCACTGGAATGGGTTTGCTATTCTGGGAAATTGGAAAAGCCACAGGCAATTAAGCAGATAACACAGTAAATCTTTCCGTGGGTGATAGGATCGCAGTATCAGATAACACTAAAACCCAGAATATTAGCTCTATTTTCAGTGATGTGTCTGGAGATTCTGTTGGGATTAACTGAATCAATAGCCTGTGCCTGGGTTTAATTTCTAATTTGATGGGCCCTGGATTAGATTTCATTTGATGACCTCCTCCATTGGTAAAAGTAATTAAGACAGGAAATAGGCCTGTTTTATCAGGATATAGAGTCAGAGCGAGTACACGTTAAACAAAACACTCAAGATGTGACAATGGATCTCATTTGCATAATATTAATGAATAAAGATCATAAAAGCAAAATAGGCATTTATTCAAAATCATTTTCAACTGGCATGCATCCAATTTTGGGGTTTGCTTTGACAAAATGTGGAAACTGTTGAGATGAATTGCAAATTGCAATTGCAATTTGAAACACAATTTTTGGTGAGTAATGTCCATACATTGTAGTCCGTACAATTCCAGAGTGACCTTGTATTTCAGGCAACCTTCATGATGTGGCAGCCTGTACTTCTTTCTCTGGCCTGTTGAGGGAGCTCTAATATGTAACATTTACTGTAAGCATTGGACTGCTCCACTTGCCAGTGCCCAACATTTAACCTCTTTATCTTTCGTTTCTCAGATGGAGACTTCTCCCTAACTCATCACCTACTCTGGCAATAACTGGCACTCTCGGGCAGAGCAAGCACCATCCCCATTCCTGGTACAGGTAAGTCCAGTAAGCAAAACGTGTCAAATAGAAAATGTTTATCGGAATAGTTATTTATCCCAAACATGTTTCTACATGAGCTTTACCACAACACCACATTCTGAGCCATTTTTCTTTGCCATGTTTCACAGCTATGGCAATAGATGCTAGTGTGTTGACATAAGCAATCCCCTCCAGGGAAATATGTTGTTGTTTTTGCACATGAGAACATTTAATAATTTCCCATGAACTTGTACAGTAGCTGTTGCTTTGTGAAACAACGCATCAAGGAATTACTGTGGCTTCAAGAACCTTCCCTGAAGCCGTTTTCAATTGGGTTGAATTCGTTCTCCTATGGTAACGAGTACCTCCCCAAGCATACTGTGAAGACGTAGAGAGAAACATTTCCAATCTAACAAAAGAAAAACAGCCCTCTGAGGTAATTGGTGTAACAGGCTTAATAGCGCTTCCTTAGAGGAGATTTGTTCCTATTTAGGAAAGGAAGAAAACATTGTTTAAAGGCTCATGCCAACCTCTTTATTGAAATCCAGTAAGGTAGTCATTATGTACAGTATGCACAACTACAGTATGAATGATGGATTGATATTGAGATACATTTCACAATTCTGGAAAGAAGCCAGAATGCTTTTTTATTAGCTGTTTCTGATTCTCTCCACAATCTCACTCAACTGTCTGTTTTAACAAGATTTCAGTCAATAATAGATTCAAAATTCAAAATGTACACGCACATCTGAGCTATCTTTGTTGCAGGTGCATTGTGCTTCCTTCCTGTTAGAAGGTAACAGATTATTTTATTACAGTGGTTAAGATGGATTTTCATTGTGTTCCATGGTGTTTATCGCCCCCTAGTGGAGCTTTTTGGTACTTAGAAAGACTGTACGCAAACAGGAAGTAGATAATTCGTTCTGCACACAGAGAAGCAGCTAAAAACAACGCTACGGTGCAGGTCTTTCAGTGCAGTTATTTCTTGTCACGCTTCAGCCTCAGAAAATGTTTGTTTGTAAGTTCGATTCAAACATATTGCTAGTGATGATAATCTTGTTATTGATAGAATTGCTTACTTATCAATGTTGGTTGGTTGCATTTACTCACACAAATTGCCTTGCCTTTCATGTATGCCATCAGCTGAGTCATGTAAACGAATTGTAAAACATACAATACTGTAGTTTTGTTACTGTTTCTAGTGTAATATGCTTTGTTATTGTACAGAGGTGGTTGCACATTATTAGAGTAATTAAAGGAGTTAGCCAATTACCACATGAGTAACAATTAGCTATATGGTTTGGCATCATACCAGATACATGGTACCTTGGCACGTGTTTGTATTTATGCAACTTCAATTTGAAATGTATAATGTACAGCTACAGTATGTCGATGTGAATTGAATACTAAAGTATATTCTTTTCTGTATTTTGCAGCTTCACAACATAAACGTTTTCAATATATTAATTCAAGAAAAGTCAAGCCTTGGGAGTTTTATTGAAGACTTAGTTGTTAGCTATCTGTCTAGTTTTGCATGGGAACGCAATTCAAGGGCAGAATATGCATGGTAATAGTTGAATAACATGAGAAAGCTCTGACGAAGGCCTTGAGGCCGACACGTAAAGCTTAATAAAGAGCAGTGTGTGGGTTTCTTTTTTTTCTCTCGTGTTATTCAATAATAGATTACAAGACAACTGATTATAGACAATGGATTACAAGACATTAGATTTCAAGACAACGTCCTTTTAAGATACCAGTTGCTTGATGTTCAGAACTTCAAAGGCGCATGGTGGGTAGTTGGGCTTCAAAATAAAAATAGCAAAAATAACAAAAAACATTCATCAGAGATACTATGAACATACATTAAACTACCCAAATTCACCACTAGAGGCATACAGATATTCTATTCCACCTATTCTGATACAGAATGGAAGTACAATTAGAACAGGAAGAAGAATGTGCATGTGCTGAGGATGTATGCTGTGATGGAGTGCTAATCTTGCCAAGGTAACATACCATTAGTTATACCCTTTGCGTCCTCAATTTACTGAGCCGATTACACGACAAGATTGGCGACGAGGATGGTAGCAGATTTAACATCATCCCCTACTCCCTTCCTGCCCTTCCCTGGTCAACCTACGATGCCGTTGGCCATGTGGTTGAAAATCTTCAACAACTACTTAGTGCCTATATATGCTACAGGAGATGACTGGCCAGATGCTAGAAAGCTTGCAATGCTACTACATTGTCTTGGTACTGAAGGTCAAATAATATTTTACACCTTACCAGATTCAGGTACTATGTTTGCAAAAGCTGTCACAGCTCTGCAGCGCCATTTAATTCCAGCTATCAATGTTGTGGTCGACCGCCATAAATTCAGACAAAGAGCACAGAGACCTGATGAATCCATAGCAGATTACGTTGCTGCCATGAAATAGTTACTTGTGAACTGTGACTTTGGTTATAGAGGAGATGAGATATTGAGAAATCAACTTGTTGAAAAGGCCTCATGCTCACGTGCCCAATAAATCATTTTACTACAGGCTAATCTCGCACCGCACACTGCTATTGTGCTCGCTACTCAAGTGGAAAGTGACCAAGCCCACATCTCATCCATTAATAATCCACTGCCAGTACAGGAGGTGAGAGAAAATCCCCAAAGAAGAATAAACAGAGATATAAGGCCCATGCCGACTCCAACCCGCCTGATGATACAAGAAAGTCAGGTCTCTGCTGTTATAGGTGTGGCTCTACGACTCACTTAGCTAACGCTATAGACTGCCCCGCCACCAAGGCCAAATACAAGGCCTGTGATAAAACCGGTCATTATCCACGGTTGTGCCGTGTTGATAATAAAAAGCACAGGTCAAAGTACCAGGGCTTACAGTATTATGCTTACAGGAACAAGGTATAAACTGAGAGAAAGTACACAGTCACTGTCGGTATCCCTGAGGTTGCTCCTCACCCCATTGAACTGTTTGTTGATACAGGGTTCTCAGTCTCTGTCCTGCCCAAGAATTTGTATATGCGCTACTTAGTAGCCTAGTGGTTAGAGCATTGGGCCAGGAAACGAAAGGTTGCTAGATCGAATCGCGAAGCTGACAAGGTAAAAATCTGTCATTCTGCTCCTGAACAAGGCAGTTAACCCACTGGTCCTAGGCTGTCATTGTAAATGAGAATTTGTTCTTAACTGACTTGCCTAGTTAAATAATGGTTAAATAAATGCCCCCTGACACCACCACATGTGAAATTGGTTACCTACTCTAAACAAGACTTACCTGTGTTAGGATGCCTCTCCCGTGACGTCCAGCATGATACAGTTACTGCTGTAGCCTCCTTCTACATCGTACCACCGTCTGTTAAAAAAGCGGTCTCTGCTGACCTGGTTTGCTTTCTAAACTCTGATGTCATTGAGAAAATCTATGCCTCCTCTTGGGATTCATCCATAGGGGTTAGCAAGAAGATAATGAAGATATCTGCATGTGTGTGGATTTGTTTGAGCCAAACAAAGAAGTGATCATTGACAGTTATCCACTTACTCACAAGGAAGAGATACAAGGTGCTACTGTGTTCTCTACCATTGATTTGGCTAGTGTCTACCATCAGGTCCTCCTTGTCGAGGAGAGCCGGGACTTGACAGTGTTCATTACACACAACGGCCTTTTCAGATTTAGCCGGGTCTCCTAAGGTTTGGCCTCAGCCTCTGCTGCCTTTCAACAGATGATGTCCTCCCTACTGCATAACATACAAGGTGCACAAGCCTACCTGGACGACATCATAATATCCATAAAAATGAAAGAGGAACATGACCGCAGCTTGCATGCCGTTCTCAGCACCTTGTAGAGCGCCAGTCTGCTGCTAAACAAAGAAAACTGTAACTTCAATAAAACGACCTTCCTTGGTCATACCATTACTACATAAGGACTGCTACCTGATGATGGACACGTCAGTGCCAGTCTTAATGCCACTGCTCTTTCCGATGCTACCCAAACCTGAGCCCCTTGATTGGGTTAACTGGGTGGTATTCCAAATTCGTCTGCAACTACTCTACAGACGTGGAGCATATGCACGCCTGCCTCAGGACAAACGGCCTTTTCACATGGACTGATGCTGCGCAGGAGAGCTTCGAGGAAAGTCAAGCAGCTGAATGTCAATAGCTCTGCCCTGGCCATATTCGACCCTGCTCTTTTTACCGTGGTGTCCATAGATGCATGAGATTATGGCTTGGGTGGTGTGTTTACAAAAGGCACCGGAATACGCATTGCGAGATGGTCTGCTCGCTTACTGTGCTTTTGAACAACAGAATGCTGCGCGCAAAACGGAACATTCTCCCACTACAGAGTGCCTCCATCTCAGGACGATGCCCCGCTACCACACAAGAAAAAGTTCAAGCCTACAAGGACGCCAAACGGGGTGGGGTGGGGGGGGGGGGGGGGGGGGGTGGGCAAAACTATCATCAAAAAAAGGGTGCAAAGTACAGTGTGCCATGCAAAGTTATCCGAACAGAAGGACAAGTCCTTGACGACGGAAAGACATCTCTCACTGAGTCCTGACCAGGCCACGCTATCAAATGGTGCTGCTCATCCCCAAGTGCCCCTGCACTCCCAACAGACTATTCAAACTGATGCTCAGTCAGGCAAGAGTCAGAAGAAGCCCGGCTTGGCTAAAGGACTATATTCAGTAAAATCTGAAAGATTGTGTGTACAGTAATTGACTGCTAAAGTGTCATTGTGATATTCTGATGTTACTGTCGTTATGGTTACTATGGTGTTTGTTTTAACAGTGTTATTCTGTGCTTGGTATAAGAATAACGGTTAATTTCAAGAATTGTGGAATGCTTTATTTGGGTTGTACTTAGAGAGAGCTTTACTGATTCACAGGGGTTTGGTTAAATGTGGAAGACACATTTTAGTTGATATCATTCAGTTGTACAACTGACTAGGTATCCCCCTTTCCTTTTCCTTTCCTTTCACAAGAGGGAAATATGTTGTGTTCTGCTGCACTACCCAAGTTCACCACTAGACGTATTCTAGTCGACCTGATTCAGAACAGAAGTACAATTAGAACAGGATATCAAATATGGAGAAGAAGAGTATGCATGTGCTGATGATGTATGCTGTGATGGAGTGCTAATCTTGACGAGTAACCGTACCCTTAAAATATATAACCTTCGTGTCCTCAATTTACTGAGCCATCTACACGACACTACACAAGACCAGTGACATGTTTGTGACAAGTTACACAATGTACTGTAGACCTACAGTGGAAATCATAGCCAAGTTAACACTTCCTTCTGGAAAGTGAACACCAACTAAAACAGCAGGCATCTTGTTATTTACATTGTTTAATTCACTCATAAATTAATCAGACATTTGGGCTGAGCCACAGAGCAGGAATTATGCTTTGTATATTATTCTGATTGTATGGAAAGCATATTCCCCTTTTAAACAGAGTACAGCTCGATTGTAATTGCATGATACACTTGAGGTATACTTAAGAACGGCATGAATATAAACATGTCTAGTGAGGTGAAACACTGTGCTGTTGAGCTCTATAAAGTAGAACTGACAGCATTTTTAGCAACATGAAATCGAATTAAATCCCCCTCTGATTACTTTTTAAAAAGAATTCTGAAAAGCGAGCACTTAGATACGGTAATTTGCACATTTTAAAACTTTCATAGAATGTTTGGGAATGACGTGGAGTAAGCCATTTGTGAACATTTTATAACTACAGTATATAGAGTGGGAAAGTAGCAGTGCGTTCGGACAATTAATAGACACTGCAGTAAATAAACCCTAATAAATAAGTGTCAGTCTTGTCCAGGACCGGACTCTACGCAGACCGGTGCGCCATAGCCAATCAGTGCTACAGTAGGCCTGTATGCAAAGAAGCCATTTGCAACATATGTAAATACCACGGGAGTCCTCTTTACAGTCCTATTGATCAAACAACCATGAACAGGTAGGCTATCTCTCAGTTGACTCTGTTGCCTATGCACATCAACAACACGATCAACAACTAATGTTAGCCAGAGTAAGATGAGATAAAATCTAATGAGGGAACATTAGTTAAACCCTCTCAAAAACGTTTTCAGCGTTTAATTGGACGTCAAAACTGCACTGATAAATGATGGGGAATAGTAGCCTGCTCGACCTTCTGCCTGCCAATGCATGCTTGTCCCACACCACGTTTTGACATCTGAATGGGAACTTGCCTGCCTGCTCGCCCATTTGATCGATGCCAAATACAGTGCATTTGATTGACAACTAAGAAATATTATTACTGTGGATAACAGGTTGTTCAAGTTCAGCATAGCTAGCTAGAATTTCTTGCTAGCTAACCAAATGACATCTGCATCTCTAGCTGTTGTCGAAAGGGGGAGGGGAGAAGTCAACACTCACCACCTCGTCCAATGATATAACATCCTCCCAGCAGCTAGCTAGCTAATGTTAGGCTCTGTGTTTTTATCTTGCTAAATAAATAGCTATATAGATAAGCTAGCCAATTAGCAACATTATGACTGACTTGTGGTCAATGTGATCAAGCTGATCCTAAGAGTTATAGGCCAATTTATATTTTGCCCTGTTTATCAAAAGTTTGGGAAAAACTGGCTGGCTTTCTTGATGTCCAAAGTATTCTCTCTGGTACGCAATATGGATTCCGCTCAGGTTATGGATGTGTCACTGCAACCTCAATGACGTCACCATTGCCCTTGATTCTAAGCAATGTTGTGCTGTATTTGCACACTGCCCAAACCCATCTGGACAAGAGGAATACCTACGTAAGAATGCTGTTCATCGACTACAGCTCAGCATTTAACACCATATTACCCTCCAAACTCGTCATTAAGCTTGAGACCCTGGGTCTTGACATCGCCCTGTGCAACTGGGTCCTGGACTTCCTGACGGGCCGCCCTCAGGTAGTGAGGGCAGGTAACAACATATCCACCCCGCTGATCCTCAACACTGGGGCCCCACAAGGGTGCGTTCTCAGCCCTCTCCTGTACTCCCTGTTCACCCATGACTGCGTGGCCATGCACGCCTCCAACTCAATCATCAAGTTTGCAGACAACACTACAGTGGTAGGCTTGATTACCAACAACGACGAGACGGCCTACAGGGAGGAGGTGAGGGCCCTCGGAGTGTGGTGTCAGGAAAATAACCTCACACTCAATGTCAACATAACAAAGGAGATGATCGTGGACTTCAGGAAACAGCAGAGGGAGCAGCCTCCTATCCACATTGACGGGACAGTAGTGGAGAAGGTGGAAAATTTTAAGTTCCTCGGCGTGCACATCACGGACAAACTGAAATGGTCCACCCACACAGACAGCGTGGTGAAGAAGGTGCAGCAGCGCCTCTTCAACCTCAGGAGGCTGAAGAAATTCGGCGTTTCACCAAAAACACTCACAAACTTTTACAGATGCACAATCGAGAGCATCCTGTCGGGCTGTATCACCTCCTGGCACGGCAACTGCTCCGCCCACAACTGTAAGGCTCTCCAGAGGGTAGTGAGGTCTGCACAACGCATCACCGGGGGCAAACTACCTGCCCTCCAGGACACCTACACCACTCGATGTCACAGGAAGGCCAAAAAGATCATCAAGGACAACAACCACCCGAGCCACTGCCTGTTCACCCCGCTATCATCCAGAAGGCGAGGTCAGTACAGGTGCATCAAAGCGGGGACCGAGAGACTGAAAAACAGCTTCTATCTCAAGGCCATCAGACTGTTAAACAGCCATCACTGACATTGAGTGGCTGCTGCCAACATACTGACTCATCTCTAGCCACTTTAATAATGAAAAATTGATGTAATAAATGTATCACTAGCCACTTTAAACAATGCCACTTTATATAATGTTTACATACCCTACATTACTCATCTCATGTATATACTGTACTCTATACCATCTACTGCATCTTGCCTATGCTGTTCGGCCATCGCTCATTCATATATTTTTATGTACATATTCTTATTCATTGCTTTACACTTGTGTGTATAAGGTAGTTGTTGTGAAATTGTTAGGTTAGATTACTTGTTAGATATTACGGCATGGTCGGAACTAGAAGCACAAGCATTTCGCTGCACTCGCATTAACATCTGCTAACCATGTGTATGCGACAAATAAAATGTGATTTGATTCGATTTTTATTGACTTGGCCAAAGCTTTTGATATGGTAGACCATTCCATTCATTCCACTAGATGGCAGCAGTGTATGTGCAACGTTTTAGACTGATCCAATGAACCATTGTAGTTCTGTTAAAAATGTTGTATCAAAACAGCCCAAATGTGCCTAATTTGTTTATTAATAACTTTTCATGTTCAAACTGTGCACTCTCCTCAAACAATAGCATGGTATTATTTCACTATAATAGCTACTGTAAATTGAACAGTGCAGTTAGATTAAGAAGAATTTAAGCTTTCTGCCAATATCAGATATGTCTATGTCCTGGGAAATGTTCTTGTTACTTACAACCTCATGCTAATCGCATTAGCCTACGTTAGCTTAACCGTCTTGCAGATCCTGAAGAAGTTAAATAAACAAATAAAAACTTTATTAAATAGTTTTTTCCCCTTATCAATCAACACACAATACACCACAATGACAAAGCAAAAACAGGTTAGACATTTTTGCAAACGTATTAAAAGTATAAAACTGCAATATCATATTTACATAACTATTCAGACCGTTTACTCAGTACTTTGTTGAAGCACCTTTGGCAGTGATTACAGCCTCAAGTCTTCTTGGGTATGACACTACAAGCTTGGCACACCTGTATTTGGGGAGTTTTTCCATTCTTCTCTGCAGATCCTCTCAAGCTCTGTCAGGTTGGATGGGTAGAGTCGCTGCACAGCTATTTTCAGGTCTCTCCAGAGATGTTTGATCGGGTTCAAGTCCAGGCTTTGGCTAGGCCACTCAAGGACATTCAGAGACTTGTCCCAAAGCCACTCCTGTATTGTATTGGCTGTGTGCTTAGGCTTGTTGTCCTGTTGGAAGTTGAACCTTCACCACAGTCTGAGGTCCTGAGCGCTCT
This sequence comes from Salvelinus namaycush, assembly GCF_016432855.1. Taxonomy (NCBI): domain Eukaryota; kingdom Metazoa; phylum Chordata; class Actinopteri; order Salmoniformes; family Salmonidae; genus Salvelinus; species Salvelinus namaycush. Next base: position 12,497,078 of record NC_052325.1, read on the forward strand.
GGAGCAGGTTTTCATCAAGAATCTCTCTGTACTTTTCGCTGTTAATTTTTCACTTGATCCTGACCAGTCTCCCAGTCCCCACAGCATGATGCTGCCACCACCATGCTTCACAGTAGGGATGGTGCCAGGTTTCTTCTAGACGTGACGCTTTGCATTCAGGCCAAAGAGTTCAATCTTGGTTTCATCAGACCAGAGAATCTTGTTTCTCATGGCCTGAGAGTCCTTTAGGTACCTTTTGGCAAACTCCGAGCGAGCTGTCATGTGCCTTTTACAGGGGAGTGGCTTCCGTCTGGTCACTCTACCATAAAGGCCTGATTGGTGGGGTGCTGCAGAGATGGTTGTCCTTCTGGAAGGTTCACCCATCTCCACAGAGGAACTCTGGAGCTCTGTCAGTGACCATCGGGTTCTTGGTCACCTCCCTGACCAAGACCCTTCTCCCCCGATTGCTCAGTTTGGCCAAGCAGCCAGATCTAGGAACAGTCTTGGTGGTTCCATACGTCTTCCATTTAAGAGTGATGGAGGCCACTGTGTTCTTGGGGACCTTCAATGCTGCATAAATGTTTTGGTACCTTTCCCCAGATCTGTGCCTCGACACAATCCTGTCTCGGAGCTTTATGGACAATTCCTTCGACCTCATGGCTTGGTTTTTGCTCTGACATGCACTGTCAATTGTGGGACCTTATATAGACAGGTGTGTGCCTTTCCAAATCATGTCCAATCAATTGAATTTACCACAGGTGGACTCTGCACCTGAGCTCAATTTCAAGTCTCATAGCAAAGGGTCTGTATACTTACAGTATGTAAATAAGGTATTTCTGTTGTTTTTTTGCGAAAAATTCTAAAAACATATTTTCACTTCGTCATTATGGGTTATTGTGTGTAGATTGATGAGGAAGAAATGTATTTAATACATTTTATAATAAGGCTGTAACGTAACAAAATGTGGAAAAAGTCAAGGGGTCTGAATACTTTCCAAATGCACTGTATATACTGTCAATTATTTATTTATTTTGATTTAACCTTTATTTAACTAGGCAAGTCAGTTAAGATCAAATTCTTATTTAGAATGACAGCCTACCAAAAGACAAAAGGCCTCCTGTGGGGATGGGGGCGGGGTTAAAAATACATTAAATAAAATATAGGACAAAACACACATCTTGACAAGAGAGACAACACAACACTACATAAACAGAGACCTAAGACAACAACATAGCATGGCAGCAACACATGACAACACACCATGGTAGCAACACAACATGACAACAAGAAATCATGCATTGAACTGCATCCATCTATTCTGCCAACAATGACTCACTACGTCATGGAATTTTTAAAGTTCGTTTTGTAGCATAAACTGGGAATTTTATACTTTTGACTGATATTATGATTGTCTGTTTGTTTCAAATCTGCAATGTAGACCAAGTGTGATTTGCCTTTAATATGATTTTCTTCATGCCCATTCACTCATCTTGAAACCCAAACGTTAAAATGTTGATTTGAAGTGGATTGCACATGCATCACTTTATAAACAGGATGTGTGATGGAGACACTTCACCAAGTTCCTACGATACAGTGGGTCTCCAGAGTTCAGAGCCTTTGCTAGTAAGATTTTCCAATTAACACTTATCTATGAGACATAAATAGTGAGCCGTGGGTAATGTCAGTTGTCCGTCCACTTCTGTCCAGTGTTCACATCTCCTCCAGGCTCTGTGTGTGTAGCTTCGCTCTGTCCCTCTGTCCCTCTTCTCTCCTCTCTCATCGCTCCATATGCTGGGTCCTCAGGCTACGCTGTGCTCAAACCTCCAGGCTCTGTCCTATCTCTGGACCCATCTGGTCCCCTGCTCTCTCTCTCTTTCTCTCTATAGTGGCCCTCCAGTTGGGAACCATGCCAACACCTTTCCTGGTTGGCACCCAGTGTCTGGTATTCCATCTTCCAGTCTCTGCTGCCTTGTCTGGAAGTTGTTAATGCCAATTGATACTATCCCTGTCTATCTTTTTAATGGCCTCTGTTTGTTGCCAATAGTGGTAGCACCACTGACCTACGGGGTTGGCACTGCCTAAAGAAGCAGGGTATGTAAAACCATAACCCACCAACCCCCAGAGAGTGTGTATTGTTCTCTCTTCTCAACAATATAGGGCAGGGATGCCCAGTGGCATAGCACGACCTACAGTACTGTGTCTGTGAGTGAATGCCCTTATTTCCTGTAAGCCCACCACACAGGAGGCTGTAATAAATTACGTACTTCTTCTAGGGGACCCTCTCTCCTCAATCAAATCCAATGTTATTTGTCACGTGCCGAATACAACACCTTACTGTGAAATGCTTCCTGACAAGCTCTTAACCAACAACCCAGTTTTAAGAAAAATACGAGTTAAGAAACTATTTACTAAATAAACTAAAGTAAAACAATAAAAGAGCAACAATAAAATAACAATAACAAGGCTATATACAGGGGGTACCGGTACCCGAGTCAATGTGCAGGGGTACAGAGAACGTTCCTGAGAATGTACTGAATTTGTATTATACCTGATGTTGAAACTATGTAGTATCTATAATGGATGGGGTATGAGTATGAACCCTGGCTGGCTGGTGGCACGCAGAAGGGACAACAACCCAAAGGAAACTATACCAACCGGGTATAATCAGAAGAGCCTATTTATCCTTTTCACAACTGAGCTTGACTGTCGCTAAAGAAACCTGAGGCCAACAGAGACTGCTCTCTCAATATGACCTCCTCCTTACATGACGTGAACTCTGACATGCAACCTCTGTCCATCAGTGGCGGAGCATCTGGTTGTGTTTTCAGTGTAGACATGTTTAACCATGTGCTCTACCCACAACGTCAACAGTAGAAACCGCAGGTTGACATTTATTGGGATGGATCTTGTCCTGGAGGCAGAACTGATTGATTTCCGCTACATGAGCCAGCTGCAAAGTCAAAATTGGCTATAATTGTAAAAATCCATGAAAACAAATCATATTAAGGTTAGGGTTAAGGTTAGGTTTAATGATTTTTTGACTTTGCGGCTGTGCTAGCTAGTGACCACTCCATGGCTATGCCTCCAGAACAAGATTCATGACGAAAAACACTAAACTACGTAGAAACCACTGGATGGTGTGAGAGCCACCAAACACCACACCCCTTAAACAATGACATCAGTCACGTCTGGCCAAAACTGTATCAAATTGACATTTGAATGGTTAAAATACAGAGTGGTGACCAGATAGTTTCAGTACATGAAGAAAAGCACATATTACATGCTATATTAATGGGTATGAACCCATGGCTATATTAATGGGTATGAACCCATGGCTTTACTCAATGGCTTTACTCAATAAGTACATTTTCTTCCGGTATAAGGCTTTTGTCTCAGGTCTTCCACTATGTGCTTTAGGTAATGTACCTTTTGACCCATAAAGACTCTTATATCCACTTGAAGCTTGACGTGACTGGGAGAACACTCAGAACAGATAATTGAAGCCTGCCCAGAGGCTCAAAATTCCATTACCAAGACCCAAGTCAACCAAGACCCAAGATCAAGTCAATCAATGACCACAAGACTGCAAGGCAATGGGACTTATATGTACCATAGCTACAGGGGCTCTCTATCTGTGACAACATGACGACAGCCCGAACAACAAGAGGCAAGCCAGGGCCTAGACAATGCTACTAATGGAGCGTGCGGCTGGTTGTTGAACACAGTGACTCTCTGGCAATGGAATGCCCAGGGGATGAGCTCCCAGTGCTCTTTTCGCAGCACTCTGACATGCTTTTTGGCAGCCATCTTGTGATGTTGGAGATGTAGTGATATTGCTGGGGGTGGAGGATACTCTTCAGAGGATCTACGACGCAAACAGGTCCATTTCAGGCAGGGACTGTCATTAAAAATTACAAGCAGGAAGTCAGTCAGGTTAGCCATTTCTACTTCTAAATGACAACTTGTGAAAAAAACTGAAAAACAGCAGTGTGAGCCAACTCATGCATACGAAATTCCATTTACTCAAAAAGGTATGTAGCCTGCACCTTATCCATTGCGTAGGCTACATATTTGTTATATATCAGGGAATCTAATGGAATAAAATAAAATTTAGTCCGAAGTCGCATGCCACCATTAAGTATACCTCTAAAGTTATCAATATAATCCACAATGATATATCCAACGGGGTAAACATTTACTTTAATGGGCAGTAATATTTGATATGTGTACATACAGTATATTATATATACATCACATGTGACTCGTAATAAGACTAAGCAATTACCCTATTAAATTAAGTATCTGACTCCATAAGATAAATAGCAATATGCAAGAACACCATGGTTGAGTTACAGTAATATAACACTATAGTTACAGTAATATAACACTATAGTTACAGTAATATAACACTATAGTTGAGTTACAGTAATATAACACTATGGTTGAGTTACAGTAATATAACACTATGGTTGAGTTACAGTAATATAACACTATAGTTGAGTTACAGTAATATAACACTCTGGTTGAGTTACAGTAATATAACACTCTGGTTGAGTTACAGTAATATAACACTATAGTTGAGTTACAGTAATATAACACTATAGTTGAGTTACAGTTAAATAACACTATAGTTGAGTTACAGTAATATAACACTATAGTTACAGTAATATACCACTATAGTTGAGTTACAGTAATATAACACCATAGTTGAGTTACAGTTAAATAACACTATAGTTGAGTTACAGTAATATAACACTATGGTTGAGTTACAGTAATTTAACACTATAGTTACAGTAATATAACACTATGGTTGAGTTACAGTAATATAACACTATAGTTACAGTAATATAACACTATAGTTGAGTTACAGTAATATAACACTATAGTTACAGTAATATAACACTATAGTTGAGTTACAGTAATATAACACTGTAGTTACAGTAATATAACACTATAGTTGAGTTACAGTAATATAACACTATAGTTACAGTAATATAACACTATAGTTGAGTTACAGTAATATAACACTATAGTTGAGTTACAGTTAAATAACACTATAGTTACAGTAATATAACACTATAGTTGAGTTACAGTAATATAACACTATAGTTACAGTAATATAACACTATAGTTGAGTTACAGTAATATAACACTATAGTTGAGTTACAGTAATATAACACTATAGTTACAGTAATATAACACTATAGTTGAGTTACAGTAATATAACACTGTAGTTACAGTAATATAACACTATAGTTGAGTTACAGTAATATAACACTGTAGTTACAGTAATATAACACTATAGTTGAGTTACAGTAATATAACACTATAGTTACAGTAATATAACACTATAGTTGAGTTACAGTAATATAACACCATAGTTGAGTTACAGTTAAATAACACTATAGTTGAGTTACAGTAATATAACACTATAGTTGAGTTACAGTAATATAACACTATAGTTACAGTAATATAACACTATAGTTGAGTTACAGTAATATAACACCATAGTTGAGTTACAGTTAAATAACACAATAGTTGAGTTACAGTAATATAACACTATAGTTTAGTTACAGTAATATAACACCATAGTTGAGTTACAGTTAAATAACACTATAGTTGAGTTACAGTAATATAACACTATAGTTGAGTTACAGTAATATAACACTATAGTTACAGTAATATAACACTATAGTTGAGTTACAGTAATATAACACCATAGTTGAGTTACAGTTAAATAACACAATAGTTGAGTTACAGTAATATAACACTATAGTTTAGTTACAGTAATATAACACCATAGTTGAGTTACAGTTAAATAACACTATAGTTGAGTTACAGTAATATAACACTATGGTTGAGTTACAGTAATTTAACACTATAGTTACAGTAATATAACACTATGGTTGAGTTACAGTAATATAACACTATAGTTACAGTAATATAACACTATAGTTGAGTTACAGTAATATAACACTATAGTTACAGTAATATAACACTATAGTTGCGTTACAGTAATATAACACTATAGTTACAGTAATATAACACTATAGTTGAGTTACAGTAATATAACACTATAGTTACAGTAATATAACACTTTAGTTGAGTTACAGTAATATAACACCATAGTTGAGTTACAGTTAAATAACACTATAGTTGAGTTACAGTAATATAACACTATAGTTGAGTTACAGTAATATAACATTATAGTTACAGTAATATAACACTATAGTTGAGGTACAGTAATATAACACTACAGTTGAGTTACAGTAATATAACACTATAGTTGAGTTACAGTAATATAACACCATAGTTGAGTTACAGTTAAATAACACTATAGTTGAGTTACAGTAATATAACACTATAGTTGAGTTACAGTAATATAACTTTATAGTTACAGTAATATAACACTATAGTTGAGGTACAGTAATATAACACTATAGTTGAGTTACAGTAATATAACACTATAGTTGAGTTACAGTAATATAACACTATAGTTGATTTACAGTAATATAACACTATAGTTACAGTAATAGAACACTATAGTTACAGTAATCTATAGTTGAGTTACAGTAATATAACACTATAGTTGAGGTACAGTAATATAACACTATAGTTACAGTAATATAACACTATAGTTGAGTTACAGTAATATAACACTATAGTTGAGGTACAGTAATATAACACTATAGTTACAGTAATATAACACTATAGTTGAGTTACAGTAATATAACACTATAGTTGAGTTACAGTAATATAACACTATAGTTGAGGTACAGTAATATAACACTATAGTTACAGTAATATAACACTATAGTTGAGTTACAGTAATATAACACTCTGGTTGAGTTACAGTAATATAACACTCTGGTTGAGTTACAGTAATATAACACTATAGTTGAGTTACAGTAATATAACACTATAGTTGAGTTACAGTTAAATAACACTATAGTTGAGTTACAGTAATATAACACTATAGTTACAGTAATAGAACACTATAGTTGAGTTACAGTAATATAACACTATAGTTGAGGTACAGTAATATAACACTATGGTTGAGTTACAGTAATATAACACTATAGTTGAGTTACAGTAATATAACACTATAGTTGAGGTACAGTAATATAACACTATAGTTACAGTAATATAACACTATAGTTGAGTTACAGTAATATAACACTATAGTTGAGTTACAGTAATATAACACTATAGTTGAGTTACAGTAATATAACACTATAGTTACAGTAATATAACACTATAGTTGAGTTACAGTAATATAACACCATAGTTGAGTTACAGTTAAATAACACTATAGTTGAGTTACAGTAATATAACACTATGGTTGAGTTACAGTAATATAACACTATAGTTACAGTAATATAACACTATAGTTGAGGTACAGTAATATAACACTATAGTTGAGGTACAGTAATATAACACTATGGTTGAGTTACAGTAATATAACACTATAGTTACAGTAATAGAACACTATAGTTGAGTTACAGTAATATAACACTATAGTTGAGGTACAGTAATATAACACTATGGTTGAGTTACAGTAATATAACACTATAGTTGAGGTACAGTAATATAACACTATAGTTACAGTAATATAACACTATAGTTGAGTTACAGTAATATAACACTATAGTTGAGTTACAGTAATATAACACTATAGTTACAGTAATATAACACTATAGTTGAGTTACAGTAATATAACACTATAGTTGAGGTACAGTAATATAACACTATGGTTGATTTACAGTAATATAACACTATAGTTGAGGTACAGTAATATAACACTATGGTTGATTTACAGTAATATAACACTATAGTTGAGGTACAGTAATATAACACTATGGTTGATTTACAGTAATATAACACTATAGTTGAGGTACAGTAATATAACACTATGGTTGATTTACAGTAATAGAACACTATAGTTGAGTTACAGTAATATAACACCATAGTTGAGTTACAGTTAAATAACACTGTAGTTGAGTTACAGTAATATAACACTATAGTTGAGTTACAGTAATATAACACTATAGTTGAGGTACAGTAATATAACACTATAGTTACAGTAATATAACACTATAGTTACAGTAATAGAACACTATAGTTACAGTAATATAACACTATAGTTGAGTTACAGTAATAGAACACTATAGTTACAGTAATATAATACTATAGTTGAGTTACAGTAATATAACACTATAGTTGAGTTACAGTAATATAACACTATAGTTGAGGTACAGTAATAGAACACTATAGTTACAGTAATATAACACTATAGTTGAGTTACAGTAATATAACACTATAGTTGAGGTACAGTAATATAACACTATGGTTGAGTTACAGTAATATAACACTATAGTTACAGTAATAGAACACTATAGTTGAGTTACAGTAATATAACACTATAGTTGAGGTACAGTAATATAACACTATGGTTGAGTTACAGTAATATAACACTATAGTTGAGTTACAGTAATATAACACTATAGTTGAGGTACAGTAATATAACACTATAGTTACAGTAATATAACACTATAGTTGAGTTACAGTAATATAACACCATAGTTGAGTTACAGTTAAATAACACTATAGTTGAGTTACAGTAATATAACACTATGGTTGAGTTACAGTAATATAACACTATAGTTACAGTAATATAACACTATAGTTGAGGTACAGTAATATAACACTATAGTTGAGTTACAGTAATATAACACTATAGTTGAGTTACAGTGATATAACACTATAGTTACAGTAATATAACACTATGGTTGAGTTACAGTAATATAACACTATAGTTGAGTTACAGTAATATAACACTATAGTTGAGGTACAGTAATATAACACTATAGTTACAGTAATATAACACTATAGTTGAGTTACAGTAATATAACACTCTGGTTGAGTTACAGTAATATAACACTCTGGTTGAGTTACAGTAATATAACACTATAGTTGAGTTACAGTAATATAACACTATAGTTGAGTTACAGTTAAATAACACTATAGTTGAGTTACAGTAATATAACACTATAGTTACAGTAATAGAACACTATAGTTGAGTTACAGTAATATAACACTATAGTTGAGGTACAGTAATATAACACTATGGTTGAGTTACAGTAATATAACACTATAGTTGAGTTACAGTAATATAACACTATAGTTGAGGTACAGTAATATAACACTATAGTTACAGTAATATAACACTATAGTTGAGTTACAGTAATATAACACTATAGTTGAGTTACAGTAATATAACACTATAGTTGAGTTACAGTAATATAACACTATAGTTACAGTAATATAACACTATAGTTGAGTTACAGTAATATAACACCATAGTTGAGTTACAGTTAAATAACACTATAGTTGAGTTACAGTAATATAACACTATGGTTGAGTTACAGTAATATAACACTATAGTTACAGTAATATAACACTATAGTTGAGGTACAGTAATATAACACTATAGTTGAGGTACAGTAATATAACACTATGGTTGAGTTACAGTAATATAACACTATAGTTACAGTAATAGAACACTATAGTTGAGTTACAGTAATATAACACTATAGTTGAGGTACAGTAATATAACACTATGGTTGAGTTACAGTAATATAACACTATAGTTGAGGTACAGTAATATAACACTATAGTTACAGTAATATAACACTATAGTTGAGTTACAGTAATATAACACTATAGTTGAGTTACAGTAATATAACACTATAGTTACAGTAATATAACACTATAGTTGAGTTACAGTAATATAACACTATAGTTGAGGTACAGTAATATAACACTATGGTTGATTTACAGTAATATAACACTATAGTTGAGGTACAGTAATATAACACTATGGTTGATTTACAGTAATATAACACTATAGTTGAGGTACAGTAATATAACACTATGGTTGATTTACAGTAATATAACACTATAGTTGAGGTACAGTAATATAACACTATGGTTGATTTACAGTAATAGAACACTATAGTTGAGTTACAGTAATATAACACCATAGTTGAGTTACAGTTAAATAACACTGTAGTTGAGTTACAGTAATATAACACTATAGTTGAGTTACAGTAATATAACACTATAGTTGAGGTACAGTAATATAACACTATAGTTACAGTAATATAACACTATAGTTACAGTAATAGAACACTATAGTTACAGTAATATAACACTATAGTTGAGTTACAGTAATAGAACACTATAGTTACAGTAATAGAATACTATAGTTGAGTTACAGTAATATAACACTATAGTTGAGTTACAGTAATATAACACTATAGTTGAGGTACAGTAATAGAACACTATAGTTACAGTAATATAACACTATAGTTGAGTTACAGTAATATAACACTATAGTTGAGGTACAGTAATATAACACTATGGTTGAGTTACAGTAATATAACACTATAGTTACAGTAATAGAACACTATAGTTGAGTTACAGTAATATAACACTATAGTTGAGGTACAGTAATATAACACTATGGTTGAGTTACAGTAATATAACACTATAGTTGAGTTACAGTAATATAACACTATAGTTGAGGTACAGTAATATAACACTATAGTTACAGTAATATAACACTATAGTTGAGTTACAGTAATATAACACTATAGTTGAGTTACAGTAATATAACACTATAGCTACAGTAATATAACACTATAGTTGAGTTACAGTAATATAACACCATAGTTGAGTTACAGTTAAATAACACTATAGTTGAGTTACAGTAATATAACACTATGGTTGAGTTACAGTAATATAACACTATAGTTACAGTAATATAACACTATAGTTGAGGTACAGTAATATAACACTATAGTTGAGTTACAGTAATATAACACTATAGTTGAGTTACAGTGATATAACACTATAGTTACAGTAATATAACACTATGGTTGAGTTACAGTAATATAACACTATAGTTGAGGTACAGTAATATAACACTATGGTTGAGTTACAGTAATATAACACTATAGTTACAGTAATAGAACACTATAGTTGAGTTACAGTAATATAACACTATAGTTGAGGTACAGCAATATAACACTATGGTTGAGTTACAGTAATATAACACTATAGTTGAGTTACAGTAATATAACACTATAGTTGAGGTACAGTAATATAACACTATAGTTACAGTAATAGAACACTATAGTTGAGTTACAGTAATATAACACTATAGTTGAGTTACAGTAATATAACACTATAGTTACAGTAATATAACACTATAGTTGAGTTACAGTAATATAACACCATAGTTGAGTTACAGTTAAATAACACTATAGTTGAGTTACAGTAATATAACACTATGGTTGAGTTACAGTAATATAACACTATAGTTACAGTAATATAACACTATAGTTGAGTTACAGTAATATAACACTATAGTTGAGTTACAGTAATATAACACTATAGTTGAGTTACAGTAATATAACACTATAGTTGAGTTACAGTAATATAACACTATGGTTGAGTTACAGTAATATAACACTATGGTTGAGTTACAGTAATATAACACTATAGTTACAGTAATAGAACACAATAGTTGAGTTACAGTAATAGGTAATGAAGAAATGTCTGAGAATGGAATTCTAAATAGAAGTGTATTGAATTACTTTGAAAAACGATTGGATTCACATACAAGGCATAAAGCTGAAGTTACAAAGCATTAACCGACACGGGATTGGTGTCCCTATACCGGGACGGTTGTTGCTAACATGTGCTAATGTGACTAGAATGACGTTGTAAGTAACATCCAACTTTTCATGACAGAATTTACAGAAGCTATTACAGTGAAGCGAGATAACAAAATAATTTCATTCTATTTATAACATCTGAAGGTGTAACCTTCCAACCCTAAACCAACCACCATTGACCAATCAAACGATACCAAGTTTACAGTAACCTAAACACTCCCAGGCTCAATCTCCACAGGGTGTCACAGACGTGTGTGGGGGATGAGACCAATTTAAATAAGACAGAATTCCTGAGAAGACAATAAAACCCCTTTGCATAGATTAATTCAGAGTTGACCATGTACAGATACAAGTAACCACAGATATCCTACATCCATATAGTCAGGATCAGAGTTATCCTCAGTGAACAAGTTTCAGATAGAGACCAAACATGGAACTGTAGCATTGTTCTATCACAATAGTCAGTCCTCTGGATACTGTAACAAAGAGATACATTTGTCCCCTCAGAGGGGGAAGGGCTAAGTAAGTCACTGTCCTTTGTGCTTTCCTCATGTGTCTGGACCATTTGCCATGCCGGTCCAGGTGACAGGAAGCACATAAATTAGGGCCGAACCTACAGTAGCACTGTACTGTATTGTTCCGTTCCATGCTACTTACTGTACAACAACCCTTCCTCTACAGAGAAGGAAGAGGGGATTGGTGTATGTTCAGTGATCTTTTGGCATTCGCTGCCTGTTCCTGCATTTTTCATGTTGCTGCACTTTGCACTGAGATGGATTAAAGAGTATGATTAAAATGTATTACTGTAAGATATAAGGAGGTACCATTAAAATTAACTCACAAGCCAGTAAGCTTTCAGCGAGCTGTGATTTCTTATTCAGTTAAAATAACTTATTCATTAGAATAGCAACATGGATGAACTATAAGAGGATTTCGTAACTCTGCGTATCGCTTCAAATGACAACAATTATGTGCAGTTAGGGCTGTGGCAGTCACAACATTTCATTAGCCAGTGATTGTCAAGCAAATAACTGTCGGTCTCATGGAAATTGATTGTTAATTAACATAAACACATTTAACATCTCCTGGATTTCTACAAGCCAATGATGCAGACCTTTGGAACATCTACATTTTAAAAAGTCAAATAAATGTAATGTAATATAGCCTACACCTTCACAATAAATCCATTATTTATTTTAGACAGGTCTAAAGAAGAATGATAGGAAGAAAATCTAGTCTATTTCAGAAGAACAGAATAGCAAACTCTGAGTTGTTCTTATGTTAGGTCCTGATCTGGCTATGACAAATGGCTGTAGGCTACACAACCTCTTCAAGCTAGGGGGCAGAATTTTTATGTTTGGAAAAATAACATTCCCATTGTAAGCTGCCTATTTCTCAGGTCCAGATGCTAGAATATGCATATAATTGACATAGTAGGATAGAAGACACTCTAAAGTTTCCAAAACTGTCAAAATATTGTCTGTGAGTATAACAGAACTGATTTTGCAGGCTAAAACCTGAGGAAATCCAACCAGGAAGTGACTCTTATTTTGAAAAATCACTTTTCCATTGCCTGCCTTTCGTCCATTTAAAGGGATATCAACCAGATTCCTTTTCCTGTGGCTTCCTCGGGGTGTGAACAGTCTTTAGACATAGTTTCAAGCTTTTATTTTGAAAAATGAGCGAGATTTATCAAAAAGCGTCAGTGGATACACGGATGTCCCTCCATTAGTTGATGCGCGCGACACTCGTTGCTCGACATTTTCTTTCTCTCCAGTATTGAAGAGTTTACAGTCCGGTTGAAATATTATCGATTATTGATGTTAAAAACAACCTGAGGATTGATTATTAACGGATACTATTTGTCAAGCCTTGATGACCTGCCTAAGGCTGTGGAATACTGAACATAACGCTCCAAACAAATTGAGTTTTTTTATATAAAAATAATCTTTATCGAACAAAAGGAACATTTATTGTGTAACTGGGAGTCTCGTGAGTGCAAACATCCGAAGATCATCAAAGGTAAGCGATTCATTTTATTGCTTTTCTAGCTTTCGTGACCAATCTACATGGCTGCTAGGTGTTCTTAATGTTTTGTCTAGTGATCGATAAACTCACACAAACACTTGTATTGCTTTCGCTGTAAAGCATATTTTCAAAATCTGACACGACAGGTGGATTAACAACAAGCTAAACTGTGTTTTGCTATATTGCACTTGTGATTTTATGATTATAAATATTTGTAGCAATTTTTTTTGTATTTGGCGCTCTGCAATTCAGCGGTTGTTGGTGAAAATGATCCCGCTAAAGGGATCCGTGCGTCAAGAAGATTAACGGCTCAACACAGAATAGCCGCATATGCGCACTTCCTCAAATCATTTGTATTCTTCATATTATAAAATAATGCCATGGAATTCTAAGCAAATATTGTCTGCTAAATAAACTAAAGAAATAAGTACTCCTATATGCTTAAATTAGAGTTATTAATGTAACTTTAGTTGTTCTACAAATGTTGGGCTATATGTTTAGATTTTTAATACATTGTAAGGCTGCATAATGTGACTCTAATGATGATTTGAAAACAGTCGCTTGAAAGGCATGATCTCTACTTTGTTTTTTGCGCAGGCTGTACACACTTCATTAGTTTCTCATTCACAATTTTACATGCACTTGATAATGCACTCCCAGTGTTGTAAAGAACTTAAGTAAAAATACTTTAACATACTACTTAAGTCGTTTTTTGGGGTATCTGTACTTTACTATTTATATTTTTGACAACTTTCACTTTTACTCCATTACATTCCTAAAGAAAATAATGTACTTTTTACTCCTTACATTTTCCCTGACACCCAAAAGTACTCGTTACATTTTTAATGCTTAGCAGGACAGGAAAATTCTCTCACATACCAAGAGAACATCCCTGGTCATCCCTACTGCCTCTCATCTGGCACTCTCTAAAAACACATGCTTCGTTTGTAAATTATGTCTGAGTGTTGAAGTGTGCCACTGGCTATCCGTAAATAAAAAAAACAAGAAAATCGTTCCATCTGGTTTGCTTAATAATATAAGGAATTTTAAATGATTTATACTTTAAATTTTTTTGTTGATATTTAAGTATATTTTTGCGATTACATTTACTTTTGATGCTAAAGTACATTTAAAACCAAATACTTTTAGACTTTTACTCAAGTAGTATTTTACTGGGTGACTTTCATGTTTACTTGAGTCATTTTCTATTAAGATATCTTTACTTTTACTCAATTATGACAATTGGGTACTTTTCCCACCACTGTGCACTCCGATGCACCTCTCCATCACGTGTTCGTGTCTTTTTCACAGGCTACAAGTGAAGACAGACACATCGGGGACGCAACTGCAAATGTCCTTATCCAATTCCGAGGTGCCTATTGAAGATATTGGAATAAAGGTCCACATTTTACTTTTTGTCAGCCAACAAGATGAGTAGGCCTAAAGAACAGCAAAAGCCCTAGCCTATGTCAATCTCCTATCCCCCATAATACAAAAGTCGACCTATTATGTGCGAGAAATAAATATTCCAAACATAGTCTGGGACAGTTGTGGGATGCAATAGATTTAATACAACCACAAGCATCAAAACATTTTTTTTTACGCTGACGCAACAGATCAGAACATTTATCTTAATGTTAATAAACTATTAGGATATTTCTTCACATTATAAGAACAACAATGCGCACATGGTAGTCGGCTATAAGCGTGAATGTTCCATTAACGGAAAACACCATTATCAAAAGTGACCGAAAATGTGATTATGCATGTAATGCTTTCATTATAAAGGTGAATTTTTATGGTGAAAATTATCTTTCCCAAACTTGAAACTCACACGCTGCTTATGTATGCCAGTTAGGCTCTAAATGTGAATAGGGGCGTGCTCCCTCTGCTGTTTCCTGAAGTCCACGATCAGCTCCTTTGTTTTGTTGACGTTGAGAGAGAGGTTATTTTCCTGGCCCCACTCTGCCAGGGCTCTCACCTCCTCCCTGTAGGCTGTCTCGCCATTGTTTGTAATCTGGCCTACTACAGTTGTGTCGTCTGCAAACTTGATGATTGAGTTGAAAGCGTGCGTGGCCACGCAGTCGTGGGTGAACAGGAGGGGGCTGAGCACGCACCCCTGTGGGGCCCCTGTGTTTAGGATCAGCGAAGTGGGGGTGTTGTTTCCTACCTTCACCACCTGGGGGCAGCCCATCAGATAGTCCAGGACCCAATTGCACAGGGCGGGGTTCAGACCCAGGGCCCCAAGATTAATGATGAACTTGGAGGGTACTATGCTGTTAAAGGCTGAGTTGTAGACAATGAACCACTTTCTGACATAGGTATTCCTCTTGTCCAGATGGGATAGGGCAGTGTGCAGTGCAATGGCGATTGCATCGTCTGTGGATTTGTTGGGGCGGTAAGCAAGTTGAAGTGACAGAAGTGAGTGCTACGGGGCAATAGTCATTTAGTTCAGTTACCTTCTTGGGTACAGGAATAATGGTGGACATCTTGAAGCAAGTGTGGACAGCAGACTGGGATAGGGATATATTGAATATGTCCGTAAACACTCCAGCCAGCTGGTCTGTGCATGGTCTGAGGACTCGGCTAGGGATGCCGTCTGGGCCTGCAGCATTTCAAGGGTTAACACGCTTAAATGTCTTACTCACGTCGGCCATGGAGAAGGAGAACCCACAGTCCTTGGGAGCGGGCTGCATCGGTGGCACTGTGTTATCCTCAAAGCAGGCGAATAAGGTGTTTAGCTTGTCCGGGAGCAAGACTTCGGTGTCCGCGATGTTGCTGGTTTTCCCTTTGTAATCTGTGATTGTCTGTAGACCCTTCCGCATAAGTATTTTTGCCTGTTCGATTGCCTTACGGAGGGAATAACTACACTGTTTGTATTCAACCATATTCCAAGTCACCTTGCCATGGTAAAATGTGGTCGTGCGCTTTCAGTTTTGCGCGAATGTGTCACGATCGTTGTATGAGTGAGACCAAAGCGCAGCGTGAGTAGAGTTCCACATATTTGTAATAAACTGAAAACTCTCCAAAACAAAACATTAAAGCACAAACGAAACGTGAAGCTATACAAAATATTGCAGACAGGCAACTAAACATAGTCAAGATCCCACAAACACAAAAGGGAAATGGCTACCTAAATGTGATCCCCAATCAGAGACAACGATAAACTGCTGTCTCTGATTGGGAACCATATCAGGCCAACATAGACATACAAAAAACCCTAGATGACCCACCCGAGACACTATCACGCCCCAACCAACACAGAGAAAAAACAGCTTACTATGGTCAGGGCATGACAGTACCCCCCCCCCCCCCCCCAAAGGTGCGGACTCCGACCGCAAAACCTGACTCAATAGGGGAGGGTCCGGGTGGGCATCTAGGATGGATGACGCAGGGCGTCGGGGGCGGCTCCGGTGCAGGGCGCATTGCCGGAAGCTCCGGACCATGGGTCGTCGCTGGAGGCACCGGACCGTGGATCGTCGCAGGAGGCTCTTGACTGAGAAACCCTGCTGAAGGCTCTGGACTGCTCTGGACTACAATTCCTGATGAACTCAGTCACCGTGTCCATGTAAGCGTCAATGTTATTTTCAGAGGCTGCCCAGAACATATCCCAGTACGCGTGATCAGAACAATCTTGAAGCATGGATTTTGATTGGTCAGACCAGCGTTGAATAGACCTTTGCACGGGCACTTCCTGTTTGAGTTTCTGCCTATAGGAAGGGAGGAGCAAAATGGAGTTGTGATCTGATTTGTAGGCATCTCGAAAAGGCGAGTAGCAGTGATCTAGTGTTTTCCCTAAATGAGTACTACAGTTACCATTTACCTTGACTCAACAGTCACATGGAATTTGACTGCTTCCTTGACTCGTGACCACCAGTGTGGTGGTAATACGGTCACTGCAACAGCCCTATTTGCAGTTATTTTGAGTCAGCAAACATTCTACATCTAAAACAACCACATGCAACAGATGTTACTTCCGTCCCTCTCCTCACCCCAACCTGGGCTGGTCACTCTTTCCTGGTTCCCTTATACTACAGATACATGAAATGTATGGAGACTTACAGTAGTTACTGTGGAAATGTCCAGACACACAGTCTTAAGTGGAAGGCCAACAGATTTGCAAACCCAATGTTTCCCATTGTTAAAATTAAGGCATCATAGTGTCACACACAGCACCGAGATGCCAGGGGGGATGATATAATGAGAGTTAAAATAAGTGATCCCATACTAACTCTGAGGCACCTCTAACTCTAATAGATAACAGCATACTATTTCAGTCACAGCATCAGAAGTGACACATCCAGTAAAGCCCATGTCTTCATAAAGTTCCACATCAATCAACTCCAAATAAAATACATTGTCCCCCAAAACTCACATTAAAGAATGGTTCATTAAGCTATATTCCATTTTTACTCCAGGCCTTCAGAGCAGAGGTTCTCGCAGCAGCACGGGCCGGCGATTATCAGTCAAGTCAGATGTGTTGAAATGAATGACCTCCCTGGAGGTCAGTCGCAGCAGTCGCTGTGGAGCACGCTCACTCTGCTCACTCTGTAATTCTAAAGCTTCACTCCCACGCTGTGCAGTGCCAAACACAGGGTTCTGAGGTTAAGGAGACAGCGAGGGTATGTCTGTGTGACGGGTCATCACATCACAGCATCCTATAACACTCTCCTTTGGTTCCCATACCTTCTTATGTAAGTCCCTTTATATGTAGCTTATGGGTGGACAAAATTGATTGTAATTTCATTGCAGGCTATTTTGATACTGCTGAGTGTTATTATGGAAACTGTGTTTAAATTAATGTATGTTTCTGGCTTCCTCCTGTACACAGAGGAATTGTTAGATTACAGTTTAATCAGACAGTAAATGTGCTCTGGGACAGAGAGGACATTCCTTCTATAGAGCGACGACAGACGGGCTGTGTGTCACCGCACGTAAGACCTTTGTAATGACAGGAAGTGATGAAGCTCCACTTCCTTCCTTCCTTTAATATTTGGTCCCCATGACCTCACAGGACGTGCCTGATCCTGGCCAATCAGCAGCTCCAGAGAGAGGAAACCACTTCTTCCTCCTGGAGAGAGAGGATCCCACTCATCTGACTTCAAAGTGGTATTAAAAACCTTTTATTATACTCAACAAAAATATAAATGCAACATGTAAAGTGTTGGTCCCATGTTCCCAAAAACGTGGCCCACGCACAAAAAGCTTATTTCTCTCAAATGTTGTGCACAAATCTGTTTACATCACCGTTAGTGAGCATTTCTCCTTTGCCAGGATAATCCATCTACCTGACATGTGTGGCATATTAAGAATCTGATCAAACAGCATGATCATTACACAGTTGCACCTTGTGCTGGGGACAATAAAAGGCCACGCTAAAATGTGGCTTCTTCACCTGCGGGATCGTCTGAGACCAGCCAACCGGACAGCTGATGAAACTGAGGAGTATTTCTGTCTGAAAGAAAGCCCTTTTGTGGGGCTAAACTCATTCTGATTGGCTGGGCCTGGCTCCCCAGTGGGTGGTCCTATGCCCTCCCAGGCCCACCCATGGCTGCACCCCTGCCCAGTCATGTGAAATCCATAGATTAGGGCCTAATACATTTATTTCAATTGTTCGATGTGCTTATATGAACTGTAAAATCGTTTAAATTGTTGTATGTTGCGTTTATATTTTTGTTCAGTGTAGTTGAGACTCAGTCACTGACCACCATATTGGTTTTAAATACAGCAATATGTGTCTCAAGTGTTTCCTGGAAGGATGCTTCCTGTTACTGAACTCTGTGTAAAGCTGTGATATACTGTAAATATCAAAACCATACTTCAAGCCAAAAAGAGGAGTGGGGAAGGGAGTTGCCGTTCATCCATGGTGAAAATTCTCTGAAGTGTTTTAACTTCTTTAGGATCGGAATGTACTGTAGTTACTCCCCTTCCTTCCCTCCATCCACTCGGGAAATATAACTTACTGCAGGTTCTGAGGGGCCTATGGAACTCTGAAGCCAACATAGTACATAGCATCTTAATAGTTGACTGTAAATGACTGTTGGTAATGTAAGCCTTTTTTCAGACCCGCCAGAGAAGTATTCCTCTCAAAAGTTCAGACCGTAAGAGAGGGAAAACTTAATGTAGTTTTACCTACTGCTTGGATGGTGTAATATGCATTGCTTGCCATGACATCTCTAAAAACTTTGAGGTTAGTTTGTACACTGCTCAAAAAAATAAAGGGAACACTTAAACAACACAATGTAACTCCAAGTCAATCACACTTCTGTGAAATCAAACTGTCCACTTAGGAAGCAACACTGATTGACAATACATTTCACATGCTGTTGTGCAAATGGAATAGACAACAGGTGGAAATTATAGGCAATTAGCAAGACACCCCCAATAAAGGAGTGGTTCTGCAGGTGGTGACCACAGACCACTTCTCAGTTCCTATGCTTCCTGGCTGATGTTTTGGTCACTTTTGAATGCTGGCGGTGCTTTCACTCTAGTGGTAGCATGAGACGGAGTCTACAACCCACACAAGTGGCTCAGGTAGTGCAGCTCATCCAGGATGGCACATCAATGCGAGCTGTGGCAAGAAGGTTTGCTGTGTCTGTCAGCGTAGTGTCCAGAGCATGGAGGCGCTACCAGGAGACAGGCCAGTACATCAGGAGACGTGGAGGAGGCCGTAGGAGGGCAACAACCCAGCAGCAGGACCGCTACCTCCGCCTTTGAGCAGGAGGAGCACTGCCAGAGCCCTGCAAAATTACCTCCAGCAGGCCACAAATGTGCATGTGTCTGCTCAAACGGTCAGAAACAGACTCCATGAGGGTGGTATGAGGGCCCGACGTCCACAGGTGGGGGTTGTGCTTACAGCCCAACACCGTGCAGGACGTTTGGCATTTGCCAGAGAACACCAAGATTGGCAAATTCGCCACTGGCGCCCTGTGGTCTTCACAGATGAAAGCAGGTTCACACTGAGCACGTGACAGACGTGACAGAGTCTGGAGACGCCGTGGAGAACGTTCTGCTGCCTGCAACATCCTCCAGCATGACCGGTTTGGTGGTGGGTCAGTCATGGTGTGGGGTGGCATTTCTTTGGGGGGCCGCACAGCCCTCCATGTGCTCGCCAGAGGTAGCCTGACTGCCATTAGGTACCGAGATGAGATCCTCAGACCCCTTGTGAGACCATATGCTGGTGCAGTTGGCCCTGGGTTCCTCCTAATGCAAGACAATGCTAGACCTCATGTGGCTGGAGTGTGTCAGCAGTTCCTGCAAGAGGAAGGCATTGATGCTATGGACTGGCCCGCCCGTTCCCCAGACCTGAATCCAATTGAGCACATCTGGGACATCATGTCTCGCTCCATCCACCAACGCCACGTTGCACCACAGACTGTCCAGGAGTTGGCGGATGCTTTAGTCCAGGTCTGGGAGGAGATCCCTCAGGAGACCATCCGCCACCTCATCAGGAGCATGCCCAGGCGTTGTAGGGAGGTCATACAGGCACGTGGAGGCCACACACACTACTGAGCCTCATTTTGACTTGTTTTAAGGACATTACATCAAAGTTGGATAAGCCTGTAGTGTGGTTTTCCACTTTAATTTTGAGTGTGACTCCAAATCCAGACCTCCATGGGTTGATAAATTTGATTTCCATTGATAATTTTTGTGTGATTTTGTTGTCAGCACATTCAACTATGTAAAGAAAAAAGTATTTAATAAGAATATTTCATTCATTCAGATCTAGGATGTGTTATTTTAGTGTTCCCTTCATTTTTTTGAGCAGTGTATATGAAAACCATGTTGTGTGTGTGAATGTGTCACGAATTAGCCTGATGACCCGCTCGGTGAGAGTTACCTCCTTTCTCAGCCTCCAAAACAAGTGCTTAGTGAGTTTCTACAGCCTCATAAACCAGAAATGGAAAGTTGACTTAAGCTAAGCTATAAATATTGTTTGTGGTGTCTGTTAACGCTTCAGTGTTACTGATACTGATCCTGTTCTTTCATCTGAAGATTAGTCAGCTGCTGCAGGGGGAAAGGACTCATGGATTAAACTCACTTGATCCTGTAATAAAAGGAAGACATTTCTAGAGCAGCCCTGGCAACACATTGGCAAATGGTTCAGCACCCGCGTGGTTGGTGCTGAATAAATAGCTGCTAAACGTGTGACTGGTGTTGGGGCTCGGATAACAAAAATAAAGATTCATGTTTTGCATATCAGCATGACCCTTTTAATCTGGAGATACTTGTAAGGTTTTGCATTGATTAATTTCTTTATATTTTATATTTCTAAACAAACAAACCAAATAAATGTTTAATAAGTCCCTCATCAAACTTTTAGCAAAAGGAAAGTTTAAAAGGATTAGAAGAGGCTAGTTCACTGAAAGAAGGAGAGGAGAATTGTGTGCAACCATCAATTAGCCAGCTCACAATAACACCTGGGGTATTGAGTGGTTCTGCATGTCAGTGTAAATCTACCGGCAGGTAGCCTAACAGTTAGAGCATCACTGGTTCAATACACAAGGTGAGAAATCTGTTGAAGTGCCCTTGAGCAGGTCACTTAACTCTAATTTGTTCCAGGGGTGCTGTACAACTATGGCTGAGCCTGTAAAAAAAAAAAAACATTCACTGAACCTATCAGATGTATGTGACAATAAAACATTTTTGTGGGTTTTTTGTATTTTATATTTCAACTAGGTGACGTTGAGAAACGTTATGTAAATCCCTGCTGCTTAACAGCACTTGACAGAGCTCAAAAACCTGGTCCTTGAAGCACGCCAAGAATATTACTAGACTGGAAAAATACAATCCTTCATCTTTGCTAATCCTAAAATGTGTATCAAGGAAAACCACAACTCACAGACAGGAAATGTTTTCAGATTTTCCAAGCCACTAAAGTAGGCTTATGGCTCACATTTCAACAGAAAAATCATGGGTAAATATTTTATTTTTGCATTCTTGACTGAGAATTTTTTGTTGTTGGGTCTTTTGCTACTCAGTCATGTGTTTTTGATTAAAATCTAGGACTTTGGCATAATTAATTCTGGGGAATTCTGAATTGACTACATGTTTTTGTTTTTATTGGTGTGTATGGCATACATACATATCAATGAATAACATCCTGTGTTTTCCTCTCATGTAACACCCTGAGATAGTGAACTGTGTCCTATTCAGACTACACTGAACAAAAATATAACAACAAAAATATATTCAGACTGGTTTGTAAAATAGTATAGAAGTGTAAAAAGACTGAATAGAAAACCTTGTTTACTCAGTTATATGACCTGCAAGCTGTCTGAGAGGAAAAATACACAAACACACACGCATATACGCACTGGCACAGAAGTACACACACACACACGCACACAGTGCACAAACACACACACACACACACACACACACACACACACACACACACACACACACACACACACACACACACACACACACACACACACACACACACACACACACACACACACACACACACACACACAGAAAACTGCAGTAAATACAATAACAAGTGGAAAGCCAATTTTCCCCTGTCTCTTCTGTTCCTGATCTTATTGCCTGTCCGTTGGCAGAGACACAGAACAAAACTTTAAGAGCTGTCCAAAATATATGATTAGATTCATATCATTGGGTTTCGAGATCCACAAACAACACCCCTTTGTATTCCCAGCCCGGGCTGAACTGTCTCTAAACAACACTGTCGTGGTGTCTGTCTGGGTCTGAGGGGACTAGATGCCCACCTATGGGAGAATGCCTATTATCAATACAGGCTAGTCTACACCAAAGCCTACATCAGTCCAACAGGCTAGCCTACACCAAGCCTACATCAGTCCAACGCAGGCTAGTCTACACCAAGCCTACATCAGCCCAACACAGGCTAGTCTACACCAAGCCTACATCAGTCCAACACAGGCTAGTCTACACCAAGCCTACATCAGTCCAACACAGGCTAGTCTACACCAAGCCTACATCAGTCCAATACAGGCTAGCCTACACCAAGCCTACATCAGTCCAACACAGGCTAGTCTACACCAAGCCTACATCAGTCCATCACAGGCTAGTCTACACCAAGCCTACATCAGTCCAATACAGGCTAGCCTACACCAAGCCTACATCAGTCCAATACAGGCTAGCCTACACCAAGCCTACATCAGTCCAACACAGGCTAGTCTACACCAAGCCTACATCAGTCCAACACAGGCTAGTCTACACCAAGCCTACATCAGTCCAACACAGGCTAGTCTACACCAAGCCTACATCAGTCCAACACAGGCTAGTCTACACCAAGCCTACATCAGTCCAACACAGGCTAGTCTACACCAAGCCTACATCAGTCCAACACAGGCTAGTCTACACCAAGCCTACATCAGTCCAACACAGGCTAGTCTACACCAAGCCTACATCAGTCCAACACAGGCTAGTCTACACCAAGCCTACATCAGTCCAATACAGGCTAGCCTACACCAAGCCTACATCAGTCCAATACAGGCTAGCCTACACCAAGCCTACATCAGTCCAATACAGGCTAGCCTACACCAAGCCTACATCAGTCCAACACAGGCTAGTCTACACCAAGCCTACATCAGTCCAATACAGGCTAGCCTACACCAAGCCTACATCAGTCCAATACAGGCTAGTCTACACCAAGCCTACATCAGTCCAACACAGGCTAGTCTACACCAAGCCTACATCAGTCCAACACAGGCTAGTCTACACCAAGCCTACATCAGTCCAACACAGGCTAGCCCATCACAGGCTAGTCTACACCAAGCCTACATCAGTCCAACACAGGCTAGTCTACACCAAGCCTACATCAGTCCAACACAGGCTAGCCCATCACAGGCTAGTCTACACCAAGCCTACATCAGTCCAACACAGGCTAGTCTACACCAAGCCTACATCAGTCCAACACAGGCTAGCCCATCACAGGCTAGTCTACACCAAGCCTACATCAGTCCAACACAGGCTAGCCCATCACAGGCTAGCCCACACCAAGCCCACATCAGCCCATCACAGGCTAGTCTACACCATGCCCACATCAGTCCAACACAGGCTAGCCCATCACAGGCTAGTCTACACCAAGCCCACATCAGCCCAACACAGACTAGCCCATCACAGGCTAGTCTACACCAAGCCCACATCAGTCCATCACAGGCTAGTCTACACCAAGCCTACATCAGCCCATCACAGGCTAGTCCATCACAGGCTAGTCTACACCAAGCCTACATCAGCCCATCACAGGCTAGTCTACACCAAGCCTACATCAGCCCATCACAGGCTAGTCTACACCAAGCCCACATCAGCCCAACACAGGCTAGCCCATCACAGGCTAGTCTACACCAAGCCCACATCAGTCCATCACAGGCTAGTCTACACCAAGCCCACATCAGTCCAATACAGGCTAGCCCATCACAGGCTAGTCTACACCAAGCCTACATCAGTCCAACACAGGCTAGTCTACACCAAGCCCACATCAGCCCAACATGGGCTAGCCTTCACCAAGCCTACATCAGTCCAACACAGGCTAGTCTACACCAAGCCTACATCAGCCCATCACAGGCTAGTCTACACCAAGCCTACATCAGTCCAACACAGGCTAGCCTACACCAAGCCCACATCAGTCCAACACAGGCTAGCCCATCACAGGCTAGTCTACACCAAGCCTACATCAGTCCAACACAGGCTAGCCCATTACAGGCTAGTCTACACCAAGCCCACATCAGCCCAACACAGACTAGCCCATCACAGGCTAGTCTACACCAAGCCCACATCAGCCCAACACAGGCTAGCCCATCACAGGCTAGTCTACACCAAGCCCACATCAGTCCAACACAGGCTAGTCTACACCAAGCCCACATCAGTCCATGACAGGCTAGTCTACACCAAGCCCACATCAGTCCATCACAGGCTAGTCTACACCAAGCCCACATCAGTCCATCACAGGCTAGCCTTCACCAAGCCCACATCAGTCCAACACAGGCTAGCCCATCACAGGCTAGTCTACACCAAGCCTACATCAGTCCAACACAGGCTAGCCTACACCAAGCCCACATCAGTCCAACATGGGCTAGCCCATCACAGGCTAGTCTACACCAAGCCCACATCAGCCCATCACAGGCTAGTCTACACCAAGCCCACATCAGCCCAACATGGGCTAGCCTTCACCAAGCCTACATCAGTCCAACACAGGCTAGCCTACACCAAGCCCACATCAGTCCAACACAGGCTAGCCCATCACAGGCTAGTCTACACCAAGCCCACATCAGCCCATCACAGGCTAGTCTACACCAAGCCCACATCAGCCTAACATGGGCTAGCCCATCACAGGCTAGTCTACACCAAGCCCACATCAGCCCAACATGGGCTAGCCTTCACCAAGCCTACATCAGTCCAACACAGGCTAGCCTACACCAAGCCCACATCAGTCCAACACAGGCTAGCCCATCACAGGCTAGTCTACACCAAGCCCACATCAGTCCATCACAGGCTAGTCTACACCAAGCCCACATCAGCCCATCACAGGCTAGCCTACACCAAGCCCACATCAGCCCATCACAGGCTAGCCTACACCAAGCCCACATCAGCCCAACATGGGCTAGCCTTCACCAAGCCTACATCAGTCCAACACAGGCTAGTCTACACCAAGCCCACATCAGCCCAACACAGGCTAGCCCATCACAGGCTAGTCTACACCAAGCCCACATCAGTCCAACACAGGCTAGTCTACACCAAGCCCACATCAGTCCATGACAGGCTAGTCTACACCAAGCCCACATCAGTCCATCACAGGCTAGTCTACACCAAGCCCACATCAGTCCATCACAGGCTAGCCTTCACCAAGCCCACATCAGTCCAACACAGGCTAGCCCATCACAGGCTAGTCTACACCAAGCCTACATCAGTCCAACACAGGCTAGCCTACACCAAGCCCACATCAGTCCAACATGGGCTAGCCCATCACAGGCTAGTCTACACCAAGCCCACATCAGCCCATCACAGGCTAGTCTACACCAAGCCCACATCAGCCCAACATGGGCTAGCCTTCACCAAGCCTACATCAGTCCAACACAGGCTAGCCTACACCAAGCCCACATCAGTCCAACACAGGCTAGCCCATCACAGGCTAGTCTACACCAAGCCCACATCAGCCCATCACAGGCTAGTCTACACCAAGCCCACATCAGCCTAACATGGGCTAGCCCATCACAGGCTAGTCTACACCAAGCCCACATCAGCCCAACATGGGCTAGCCTTCACCAAGCCTACATCAGTCCAACACAGGCTAGCCTACACCAAGCCCACATCAGTCCAACACAGGCTAGCCCATCACAGGCTAGTCTACACCAAGCCCACATCAGTCCATCACAGGCTAGTCTACACCAAGCCCACATCAGCCCATCACAGGCTAGCCTACACCAAGCCCACATCAGCCCATCACAGGCTAGCCTACACCAAGCCCACATCAGCCCAACATGGGCTAGCCTTCACCAAGCCTACATCAGTCCAACACAGGCTAGTCTACACCAAGCCCACATCAGTCCAACACAGGCTAGCCCATCACAGGCTAGTCTACACTAAGCCCACATCAGTCCAACACAGGCTAGTCTACACCAAGCCTACATCAGTCCATCACAGGCTAGTCTACACCAAGCCAATATCAGCCCAACATGGGCTAGCCTACACCAAGCCCACATCAGTCCAACACAGGCTAGCCCATCACAGGCTAGTCTACACCAAGCCCACATCAGCCCAACATGGGCTAGCCTACACCAAGCCCACATCAGCCCAACATGGGCTAGCCTACACCAAGCCCACATCAGTCCCACGCCAAGCCCAAAACGGGCCGGCCCACGCCAAGCCCAACACGGGCCGGTCCACGCCCAAGCCCAACACAGGCCAGGCCCACGCCAAGCCCAACACGGGCCAGCCCACATCAGCCCAACACGGGCCAGCCCACACCAGCCCAACATGGGCCAGCCCACACCAGCCCAACACGGGCCAGCCCACGCCAGCCCAACACGGGCCAGCCCACGCCAGCCCAACACGGGCCAGCCCACGCCAGCCCAACACGGGCCAGCCCACACCAGCCCAACACGGGCCAGCCCACGCCAGCCCAACACAGGCTAGCCCATCACAGGCTAGTCTACACCAAGCCCACATCAGTCCAACACAGGCTAGTCTACACCAAGCCTACATCAGTCCATCACAGGCTAGTCTACACCAAGCCAATATCAGCCCAACATGGGCTAGCCTACACCAAGCCCACATCAGTCCAACACAGGCTAGCCCATCACAGGCTAGTCTACACCAAGCCCACATCAGCCCAACATGGGCTAGCCTACACCAAGCCCACATCAGCCCAACATGGGCTAGCCTACACCAAGCCCACATCAGTCCCACGCCAAGCCCAAAACGGGCCGGCCCACGCCAAGCCCAACACGGGCCGGTCCACGCCCAAGCCCAACACAGGCCAGGCCCACGCCAAGCCCAACACGGGCCAGCCCACATCAGCCCAACACGGGCCAGCCCACACCAGCCCAACATGGGCCAGCCCACGCCAGCCCAACACGGGCCAGCCCACGCCAGCCCAACACGGGCCAGCCCACGCCAGCCCAACACGGGCCAGCCCACGCCAGCCCAACACGGGCCAGCCCACACCAGCCCAACACGGGCCAGCCCACACCAGCCCAACACGGGCCGGCCCAACACGGGCCAGCCCAACACGGGCCAGCCCACCACGGGCCAGCCCACACCAGCCCAACACGGGCCAGCCCAACACGGGCCAGCCCACACCAGCCCACACCAGCCCAACACGGGCCAGCCCAACACGGGCCAGCCCACGCCAGCCCAACACGGGCCAGCCCACGCCAAACCCAGCTATTGCATAATGTAGAGGCGGGTGCTTATTAGAATATTTGTGGGCGTGATTTGCATACAGTTATTTTTGTGTTACTGTTATTGAGAGTGTCGTTCCACATTCCAAGTGTTCTGTTGTGTGATGCCAAATTGTCTTTATCTTAAATAAGTGTCTGTGACATATGAGAAACTTATTTTATAAAAATATATGTATGATAGCAACAACTTGGTTGTCTTTCTGATACAATGTAACAGATTCACTAAATATATTTAAGGCTTGAAAGTAATACAATTTATCCATCAAGATACATTGTAAAAAATAATAAATAAATAAATTTCTGACATATTGGCACATTGTGGGCAGCCTACATAGGGCCAATATTTTAGCTTGCAGTGGGCCCACATCGTGCCAAATTGGGCATGTTTGCTGGGAATGTATATAACAAGCACATTCTCATGTTTTGAACAAAAGGTAATTAACTTTGGCATTCTCTTCAGTGTCTTCAGTCTCTTCATTGTCTTCAGTCTCTTCAGAGTCTTCATTGTCTTCAGTCTCTTCAGTGTCTTCAATGTCTTCAGTGTCTTCAGTCTCTTCATTGTCTTCAATGTCTTCAGTCTCTTCAGAGTCTTCATTGTCTTCAGTCTCTTCAGTGTCTTCAATGTCTTCAGTGTCTTCAGTCTCTTCATTGTCTTCAGTCTCTTCGTCGTCTTCATTCTCTTCATCGTCTTCAGTGTCTTCAGTCTCTTCAGTCTTTTCATTGTCTTCAGTCTCTTCAGTGTCCTCAGTCTCTTCAGTCTCTTCAGTCTCTTCAGTGTCTTCAGTGTCTTCAGTGTCTTCATTGTCTTCAGTCTCTTCAGTCTCTTCAGTGTCTTCAGTCTCTTCATTGTCTTCAGTCTCTTCATTGTCTTCAGTATCTTCAGTGTCTTCAGTCTCTTCATTGTCTTTTGTCTCTTCATTGTCTTCAGTCTTTTCATTGTCTTCAGTATCTTCAGTCTCTTCAGTTTCTTCAGTCTCTTCAGTGTCTTCAGTCTTTTCAGTCTTTTTAGTCTCTTCAGTCTCTTCATTGTCTTCAATGTCTTCATTGTCTTCAGTGTCTTCAGTCTCTTCATTGTCTTCAGTCTCTTCAGTCTCTTCATTCCCTTCAGTCTCTTCAGTGTCTTCAGTCTCATCAGTGTCTTCAGTGTCTTCAATGTCTTCAGTCTCTTCAGTCTCTACAGTGTCTTAAATCTCTTCATTGTCTTCAGTGTCTTCATTGTCTTCAGTCTCTTCATTGTCTTCAGTCTTTTCATTCTTTTCAGTCTTTTTAGTGTCATCAGTCTCTTCATTGTCTTCAGTCTCTTCATTGTCTTCAGTCTCTTCAGTCTCTTCAGTGTCTTCATTGTCTTCAGTGTCTTCAGTCTCTTCAGTGTCTTCAGTGTCTTCAGTCTCTTCAGTGTCTTCAGTGTCTTCAGTGTCTTCAGTGTCTTCATTGTCTTCAGTGTCTTCAATGTCTTCAGTCTCTTTAGTCTCTTCAGTGTCTTCAGTGTCTTTCGTGTCTTTCGTCTCTTCAGTCTCTTCAGTCTCTTCAGTCTCTTCAGTGTCTTCATTGTCTTCATTGTCTTCAGTGTCCTGTGTTTGTCCCTATGTACTTGTTTGGATCTGATACAGAGAATCTAAAATGCCAGAGTTCCTCTCTGGAAAAATATAATTATTACTGCTCTGTTGAACTTATCCATTTCCACATCACATAGTTAGTGTTTGGCACACTGTTAAAAGTGTTTGTATGTGTCATAAGTCTAAAATTGCCTCGCTGAAATCAACACATTTAATAAAGAAAACACACAAATCAGAACCCCTACATATGAAATATCAGCTTATTTAAAGGCGTTTGGGCTACATATGAAATATCAGCTTATTTAAAGGCGTTTGAATCGAATCAAAATATTTTTATCGCTACCTAACTGCTGACGCTGTCAAACACGGCAGGGTTGAGTCAGGTATATAGGTTGACAAACCAGCTTACACAGAGCTATGAAGAAAATAGAAGGCCTGCTTTAGTCTGCCAAGCCAACCTGTACACAATATAAGTGCAAATATGCACCACCCATAGTTGCAGGTTGGTCTCATATACTAGACTTCTTTGGGGTAGGGGGCAGTATTTTCACGTCCGGATGAAAAGCATGCCCAGAGTAAACGGCCTGCTACAAAGCCATAAAAGCTAGAATTTGCATATTATTAGTAGATTTGGATAGAAAACACGCTGAAGTTTCTAAAACTGTTTGAATGATGTCTGTGAGTATAACAGAACTCATATGGCAGGCAAATACCTGAGAAAAATCCAACCAGGAAGTGGGAAATCTGAGGTTGGTCGATTTTCAACTCAGCTCTTATTGAAGATGCAGTGGGATATTGGTAATGTTGCACTTCCAAAGGCTTCCACTAGATGCCAACAGTCTTTAGAACCTCGTCTGATGCTTCTACTGTGAAGTGGGGCCGAAGGAGAGAGGAATGAGTCAGGTCTATCATGACCTGAACATGCCCTGACCATGAGCGTTCACGTGAGAGCGAGCTCTGTTCCATCGCACTTCTGAAGACAATGGAATACTCCGGTTGGAACATTATTGAAGAATTATGTTAAAAACATCCTAAAGATTGATTCAATACTTCGTTTGTCATGTTTTTACGGACTGTAATAAAACTTTTTTAACTTTTCGTCCGTACTTTCCACTGGACCTGCCCGTGCGTCGTGAGTTTGGAAAGTGTACTGAACGCTAGAACAACAAGGAAGAATTTGGACATAAATTATGGACATTATCGAACAAACAAACATTTATTGTGGAACTGGGATTCCTGGGAGTGCATTCTGATGAAGATCATCAAAGGTAAGTGAATGTTTATAATGTTACTTCTGACTTCTGTTGACTGCATAATATGGCGGATATATTTGTGTCTTGATTGGGCTCTGAGCGCCGACTCAGATTATTGCATGGTTTGTTTTTTTCGTAAAGCTTTTTTGAAATCTGACACAGCGGTTGCATTAAGGAGAAGTGCATCTAAAATTCCATGCATAACAGTTGGATCTTTTAGCAATGTTTATTATGAGTATTCCTGTAAATTGATGTGGCTCTCTGTAAAATCAAAGGATGTTTTGGACCTTCTGAACGTAAGGCGCCAATGTAAACTCAGATTTTTGGATATAAATATGAACTTTACTAAACAAAACATACATGTATTGTGTAACATGAAGTCCTATGAGTGTCATCTGATGAAGATCATCAAAGGTTAGTGATTAATTTTATCTATATTTCTGCTTTTTGTGAATCCTCTCTTTGGCTGGAAAAATGGCTGTGTTATTCTGTGAATAGGCACTCACCTAACATAATCGTTTGGTTTGCTTTCGTCGTCAAGTCTTTTTGAAATCCGACATTGTGGCTGGATTTACAACAATTGTATCTTTAAAATGGTGTAAAATACATGTATGTTTGAGGATTTTTTATTATGGGATTACTGTTGTTTTGAATTTGGCGCCCTGCAGTTTCACTGGCTGTTGAAGAGGTGGGACGATACCATCTCACGTACCCTAGAGAGGTTAATGTAAATCCGGGACACTCAAATTAGTATGATATGTTACGTTTGGTATGGTTCCATTAGACAGAAGGTTACTCAAAGCAAAAACGAAAGTAGGGTGGTTGGTCGGGGTGAATGGGTATGCGTATAATGCAAATGTCTAAAAATCAAATCAAATCAAATCATAGTTTATTTGTCACATGTGCCGAATACAACAGGTGTAGAGTAGCAACCCAAAGGTCCCCTAACGCTAACTTCAACCCTTTAACCTAACTCCTAACCCTAACCTTAACCCCTAACCCCTAGCCTAGCTAACTTTAGCCACCTAGCTAATATTAATGTTAGCCCCCTAGCCACAACAAATTGGAATTCGTAACATATCATACGTTTTGCGAATTCTTAACATATTGTATGAATTGCTTCTCATGATATATTGTACGGATTGTAATTCAAATCAAATGACATTTTACTGTTCACATACACATGGTTAGCAGATGTTATTGCGAGTGTAGTGAAATGCTTATGCTTCTAGATCTGACAGTGCAGCAGTATCTAACAGGTAATATCTAACAATTCCACAACAAAACCTAATATCTAACAAATTCCACAACAAAACCTAATACACACAATCTAGTAATGGAATGCGATGAGAATATATAGGTATAAAATATATGGATGAGCAGTGACAGAGCGTCTAAGATGCAATAGATAGTAAAGAATAGATAATGAAGGATACAGTATACACATATGAGATGAGTAATGCGAGATATGTAAACATTCTTAAAGTGGCATTATTAAAGTGAATAGTGTTCCATTTATTAAAGTGGCCAATGATATTAAGTTTGAGGTAGGCAGCCGCCAAGCTGATGGCCTTGAGATAGAAGCTGTTTTTCAATCTCTTTGTCTCAGCTTTGATGCACCTGTACTGACCTCACATTCTGGATGGAAGCGGGGTGAACAGGTAGTGGCTTGGGTTTCTTCCCTTCCTGTGATGGGTGTTGTAGATGTCTTGGAGGGCAGGTAGTTTGCCACCGTTGATGCGTGGTGCAGACCGCACCACCCTCTGGAGAGCCCTGCAGTTGTGGGCGGTGCAGTTGCCGTACCAGGCGGTGATACAGCCCGACAGGATGCTCTCAATTGTGCACCTGTAAAAGTTAGTGAGGGGTTTCGGTGACAAGCCAAATTTGTTCAGCCTCCTGAGGTTGAAGAGGCGCTGTTGCGCCTTCATCACCACACTGTCTGTGTTCGTGGACCATTTCAGTTTGTCAGTGATATGTACACCGAGGAACTTAAAACTTTCCACCTTCTCCTCTGCTGTCCCGTCGATGTGGATAGGGGGGTGCTCCCGTTGCTGTTTCCTGAAGTCGATCATCTTTTGTTTTGCTGACATTGAGTGAGAGGTTATTTTCCTGACACCCCGAGGGCCCTCACCTACTCCCTGTAGGCCGTCTTGTCGTTGTTGGTAATCAAGCCTACCACTGTAGTGTCGTCTGCAAACTTGATGATTGAGCTGGAGGCGTGCATTGCCACGCAGTCGTGGGTGAACAGGGAGTACAGGAGAGGGCTGAGAACACACCCTTGTGGGGCCCCAGTGTTGAGGATCAGCGGAGTGGAGATGTTGTTTTCTACCTTCACCACCTGGGGGCGGCCCGTCAGGAAGTCCAGAACCCAGTTGCACAGGGCGGGTTGAGACCCAGGTTCTCAAGCTTAATGACGAGTTTGGAGGGTACAATGAGCTTTAATCAATGAACAGTTTTCTTACATAGGTATTCCTCTTGTCCAGATGGGATAGGGCAGTGTGCAGTGTGATGGCAATTGCATCGTCTGTGGACCTATTGGGGCGGTAAGCAAATTGGAGTGGGTCTAGGGTGACAGGTAGGGTGGAGATGATATGATCCTTGACTAGTCTCTCAAAGCACTTCATGATGACAGAAGTGAGTGCTACGGGGCGATAGTCATTTAGCCTGTCTGGGAACCCCTCGCCAACAGACAATGAAATTGCAGGGCGCCAAATTCAATCAACAGAAATCTCATAACTCAAATTTCTCAAACATACAAGTATTAGACACCATTTTAAAGATAAACTTCTCGTTAATCCAGTCACAGAAAGCATACAGCCATTTTCCAACCAAAGAGAGGAGTCACAAAAAGCAGAAATAGAGATAAAATTAATCACTAACCTTTGATATTCTTCATCAAATGACACTCCCGGGACAACATGTTACACAATACATGTATGTTTTGTTCGATCAAGTTCATATTTATATCCAAAAATCTCAGTTTACATTTGGCTTTGCATCCAAATCATCCTGTGAATTTGCACAGAGCCACATCAATTTACAGAAATACTCATAATAAACATTGATAAAAGTAACAAGTGTCATTCACAGAATTAAAGATTTAATGCAACCGCTCTGTCAGATTTCAAAAAGCTTTACGGAAAAAGCAAACCTTGCAATAATCTGAGTACGGCGCTCAGACAACAAATCAAGCCAAACAGATATCCGCCATGTTGGAGTCAAAAGAAGTCAGAAATAGCATTATAAATATTCACTTACCTTTGATGATCTTCATCAGAATGCACTTCCAGGAATCCCAGTTCCACAATAAATGTTTGATTTGTTCGATAAAGTTCATCTTTATGTCCAAATAGCTCTTTTATTTTCGCGCGTTTAGCACAGTAATCCAAATTCATGACGCGCGATCACTAGGTGCAGACGAAAAGTCAAAAAGTTCCGTTACAGTCCGTAGAAACATGTCAAACGAAGTATAGAATCAATCTTTAGGATGTTTTTAACATAAATCTTCAATAATGTTCCAAGCGGAGAATTCCTTTGTCTTCAGAAATGCAATGGAACTCAAGCTAACTCTCACGTGAACGCGCATGGTCAGCTCATGGCACTCTGGGAGAGACCTTACTCAAACCCCTCTCATTCGCCCTCACTTCACAGTAGAAGCATCAGACAAGGTTCTAAAGACTGTTGACATCTAGTGGAAGCCTTAGGAAGTGGCCCCATAGCCACTGTGTATCCCCATAGCCACTGTGTAATATGACCCCATAGCCACTGTGTATTCGATAGGCCAAGAGTTGAAAAACTACAAACCTCAGATTTCCCACTTCCTGGTTGGATTTTTCTCAGGTTTTCGCCTGCCATATGCATTCTGTTATACTCACAGACATCATTCAAACAGTTTTAGAAACTTCAGAGTGTTTTCTATCCAAATCTACTAATAATATGCATATATTAGCAACTGGGACTGAGTAGCAGGCATTTTACTCTGGGCACACTTTTCATCCAAACGTGAAAATGCTGCCCCCTATCCCAAACAAGTTAGTTCAGTTACATTAGCCTTCTTGGGAACAGGAACAATGGTGGCCATCTTGAAGCATGTCGGGACAGCAGACTGGGATAGGAATTGGTTGAATATGTCCGTAAACACACCAGCCAGCTGGTTTGCGCATGCTCAGAGGACACGGCTAGGGATGCCGTCTGGGCTGACAGCCTTGAGAGTGTTAACACGTTTAAATGTTTTGCTCACGTCTGCCAGGGAGAAGGAGAGCC
Organism: Salvelinus namaycush; assembly: GCF_016432855.1. Lineage (NCBI taxonomy): Eukaryota > Metazoa > Chordata > Actinopteri > Salmoniformes > Salmonidae > Salvelinus > Salvelinus namaycush. The sequence continues at coordinate 12,532,786 of NC_052325.1, forward strand.
CACAGTCTTTGGTAGCGGGTCGTGCCGGTGGCACTGTATTGTCCTCAAAGCACACAAAGAAGTTGTTTGGGAGCAAGATGTCGATGTCCGCGACAGGGCTGGTTTTCTTTTTGTAATCCGTGATTGTCTGTACACCCTGCCACGTACGTCTCATGTTTGAGCCGTTGAATTGCGACTCCACTTTGTCTCTATACTGACACTTTGCTTGTTTAATTGCCTTACGGAGGGAATAACTACACTGTTTGTATTTGGTCATGTTTCCAGTCGCCTTGCCATGATTAAATGTGGTAGTACGTGCTTTCAGTTTTGCCCGAATGTTGCCATCAATCCACGGTTTCTGGTTAGGGAAGGTTTTAATAGTCAGTGGGTACAACATCTCCTATATACTTCCTTATAAACTCGCTCACTGAGTCAGCGTATATGTCAATGTTATTGTCTGAGGCTACCCGGAACATATCCAGTCCACGTGATCGAAGCAATCTTTGAGCGTGGAATCCGGTTGGTCAGACCAGCGTTGGATAGACCTAAGCACTTCCTGTTTTAGTTTCTGCCTATAGGAGTGGAACAACAAGATGGAGTCATGGTCAGATGCCAAAAGGAGGGCAGGGGAGGGCCTTGTATGCATCGCGGAAGTTAGAGTAGTGGTGGTCGAGTGTGTTACTCGCTCAAGTACTGCAATTGACATGCTGATAGAATTCAGATTAGCTTTGTTAAAATCCCCAGCTACAATAAATGCAGCCTCAGGATATATGGTTTCTTGATGTCCATCTTGGTATCCGCTTGCGGGGGGATATACACGGCTGTGACGATAACAAAGGAGAGTTCTCTTGGGAGATAATACGGTCGGCATTTGATTGTGAGGAATTCTAGGTCAGATGAACAAAAGGACTTGAGTTATTGTATGTTGTTACAATTACACCATGAGTCGTTAATCATGAAACATACACCCCCGCCATTCTTCTTACCAGAGAGATGTTTGTTCCTGTCTGAAAATCCCTTTGGCTGTACGGACTCCGACAGCATGTCCCCAGCTAGCCATGTCTCTGTGAAACAGAGTATGTTACAATATCTCTTTGGAAAGCAACTCTTGCCATAATTCGTCGACTTCGTTAACTAGGGACTGGATATTAGCGAGTAATATACTCAGAAGCGGTGGGTGGTGTGCGTGCATCCGAAGCCTCACTAGAAGACCGCTCCGGCACCCTCTCCTCCGACGGCGTTGTTTTGGGCCGGCCTCTGGAATCAGTTCAAATGCCCTGGGAGGTGCAGACAAAGGATTCGCTTTGGGAAAGTCGTATTCCTGATCGTAGTGCTGGTATTGCTGGTAAGTTGACGTCTCTCTGATATCCAACAGTTCTTCCCGGCTGTATGTAATAACACATACGCTTTTTTAAATTTAAAGGACTTGAGGCAGCTGCCATTTCTATCGGCGCCATCTTGGTTCGTAACATATCATACGAATTGTAATCTTTAATATATCACATGATGTGAATGACTGACATCCCCAAATGAATACATACCATATGAAACGTAACATAGATTAGATAGTTTAATAGTCACATTTACAGGGTTGCAGGTGTAATTACAGGTTACAGTGATTTTCTTGAGCTCTGAGTTCCAAATTATTTTTTTTAACCTTTATTTATCTAGGCAAGTCAGTTAACCTGTCTGGCTCTGGCGTTCCGCTAGCGGAACTCCTCCCACATTCCACTGAAAAGGCAGAGCGCGAAATTCAAAAGATATTTTTTTTAAATATTTAACTTTCACACATTAACAAGTCCAATACAGCAAATGAAAGATACACATCTTGTGAATCCAGTCAACATGTCCGATTTTTAAAATGTTTTACAGCAAAAACACCACATATATTTATGTTAGCTCACCACCAAATACAAAAAAGGACAGACATTTTTCACAGCACAGGTAGCATGCACAAAGCCAACCTAACTAACCATGAACCAACCAAACTAACCAAGAAACAACTTCATCAGATGACAGTCTTATAACATGTTATACAATAAATCTATGTTTTGTTCGAAAAATGTGCATAGTCGAGGTATAAATCAGTTTTACATTGCAGCTACCATCACAGCTACCGTCAGAAATAGAACCGAAGCAGCCAGAGTAATTACAGACACCAACGTCAAATACCTAAATACTCATCATAAAACATTTCTGAAAAATCGATGGTGTACAGCAAATTAAAGACAAACATCTTGTGAATCCAGCCAATATTTCCGATTTTTTAAGTGTTTTACAGCGAAAACACAATATAGCATTATATTAGCTTACTACAATAGCCTACCACACTACCGCATTCATTCATCAAGGCACGTTAGCGATAGCAATAGGCACGTTAGCGATAGGGAATAAACCAGCAAAAGATATTAATTTTCACTAACCTTCATAAACCTTTATCAGATGACAGTCCTATAACATCAGGTTATACATACACTTATGTTTTGTTCGAAAATGTGCATATTTAGAGCTGAAATCAGTGGTTATACATTGTGCTAACGTAGCATCTTTTTCCCAGAATGTGCGGATATTTTTATGACACTCCAACTATTCTGACCAAATAACTATTCATAAACGTTACTAGAAAATACATGTTGTATAGGAAATGATAGATACACTAGTTCTTAATGCAATCGCCGTGTTAGAATTCTAAAAATAACTTCATTACGACATCCAGCTTAGGTATAGCGAGAGAGTACCCAAACTCTGGGCGCAAACGACTATTTCACATGTCCGACAGATATATGAAATAGCATCATAAAATGGGTCCTACTTTTGATGATCTTTCATCAGAATGTTGTACAAGGGGTCCTTTGTCGGGAACAATCGTTGTTTGGATTTAGAATGTCCTCTTCTCCAGTCAATTAGCACAGAAAGCTAGCAAAGTGGCGCTAAGCTCTCCTTCCTGAACAAAGGCACACAACGCAACACGCCTAACGTCCCAAATAAATTTCAATAATCTAATAAAACTATATTGAAAAAACATACTTTACGATGATATTGTCACATGTATCAAATAAAATCAAAGCCGGAGATATTAGTCGTCCATAACGACAGCTTTACAGAAGGCAATACCAGGTCCCTTCACGCGCTCTCCAGAAAACAGGAAACTGGTGACACGTCATGCCGAGAGCTATTATTCGACCCCAGATCAAGTTATTCACTCCATTTCTTCTCTCACTGCTTGTCGACATCTAGTGGAAGACGTATGAAGTGCATGTATTCTAATAAATATCAAGGACATTAATAGGCAGGCCCTAGAACAGTGCATCGATTTCAGATTTTCCACTTCCTGTCAGGAAGTTTGCTGCAAAAGGAGTTCTGTTTTACTCACAGATATAATTCAAACGGTTTTAGAAACTAGAGAGTGTTTTCTATCCAATAGTAATAATAATATGCATATTGTACGAGCAAGAATTGAGTACGAGGCCGTTTAAATTGGGCACGATTTTCCCCCAAAGTGAAAACAGCGCCTCTGTCCTCAACAGGTTTTAAGAACAAATTCTTATTTACAATGACGGCCTACTCCGGCCGAACCCAGATGACGCTGGGCCAATTACACGCCGCCCTATGGGACTCCCAATCACAGCCAGATGTGATGCAGCCTGGATTTCAACCAGGTACTGCAGTGATGCCTCTTGCACTGAGATGCAGTGTATTAGACCACAGCGCCACTCAGGAGCCCAATGCCAGACAATGTGAAATAAAACAATACAAATGTAATAATAATAGATAATAACACAAATATAAATATATGCATATCATACTAATTGGAGTGTCCCAGATTTACATTTACTATATTACGTCTACCCCTGAATCCTGGTTTATAGCTGCTGTCTGTTATTCTCTTGGAATCGCTGGAAAATGACTCCACAACAAATCTATGACATCAGATGCAAGAGCAGTTGACATTTCAGAAAGAGGCCCTATACCTTCCCTCTGTAAAGAGATATCCGGCTGGGCACAAACTGGTTATATCAACCTTCTTTCAAGGTAATTTCTCAACTCATTGTGAAGTGGAATCTACATGGAAAATTATTGGATTTGAAAAATTTCATCAAGGTAAACTTGTTTTGAGGGTAAAATTTCAACCACAGGATTTATGTCATGGTGGTAACCAATTTTCAACATAGACAAACCTTGTATAAAATATGTTGAACGTCAGATCATCAATGAAATATCCACTATAAGAAAAAAACAATTATGCTGGAAAGCACCTCCTACTGAAGAGTTGATCTATTTACACCTATCTAATTACACCTATCGCTTTGGTCTCCCATCCAGGGTTTTAACAAAGCCCAGCTTTATTTTGATATTTTTTAATGACTATTACCAATGTGCTATTGTGAGAATGATTATGAAGAAATTTCCACTTAATATATCCACTGTTGCTAAGTAAGTCATTCCAAAGGGTAGGTTCAACAGAGCAAATTAAATGTTACCATACTTTACCACTCATTTAACATCAATGATGCTACGTAGTCCTATATAGCATTTTGGGAAGTCATAAACAGCTATTGTTTAAATTCAGCCCAGGATTCAACAAAAATGTTACAATACATATAGGCTGGTTGGATGTTTAGCAAAAAAACTGACATGTGTGCAACTGTCACGATCGTCTATGGGTGAGAGAGAGGACCAAGGCGCAGCATGTGCAAAATACATTCTCTTTTATTGAGAGAAGGGAAAACACGAAACGAACACTGAATAAAAACTAAACAAAACAACAAACGTCCGTGAAGCTAAATGACGTAAGTGCACAGACAAGCAACAAACGTTCAACATAGACAATTACCCACAAAACCCCAATGCCTATGACTGCCTTAAATATGGCTCTCAATTAGAGACAATGAACCACAGCTGCCTCTAATTGAGAACCAATCTAGGCAGCCATAGACATACAAACACCTAGACAAGACACTGACCCATATACCATACAAAACCCCTAGACAATACAAAAACACATACATTCCCCATGTCACACCCTGACCTAACTAAAATAATAAAGAAAACAAAGAATACTAAGGCCAGGGTGTGACAGCAACTATGGGGCATAACAGACAGGGCTGGCTTAGATTGTTGACAGCATGTAAACTATATTTAGTCTCCAAATGTTTATTGAAAACATAAATACATTATCACAATGAGCAGTTGTTGTCTCTAAAATTCATCATTACATTTGTTGGTTAGCTAGCTAGCAAATGTTTTTCCATATTAGTATTGACATGAAATCAGTCAACACACCTCAAAGCAAGACATGGTATCAATAACATGATACAACGAGCTGAAACGAGCCACCTACGATTCCCCACATGGCAGCTTCTTGTCACTGTTGCTAGGTATCTGACTGTTCAGAATACCAACAATACCCTGCCTCCGGCCAATGAGCAAGCATAATTTTCATGACGTTGTCAGCCAGCCTGTCAATGGGCCAAAGGTTTCAACTTTGGTTGATTTTAAACGTCTACAAGTATACAAATACAAATAAATATGTTGGATTCTACATTTCAAGCAAAAATAAAAGTTAAAGAATAGGATTAAATTAAATCATACTGTATTCAAAGTGCATTTAAAGTTTGATTTATCTTAGTCCTATTCTTTAACTTAGATTTTTGTTTGAAATGGAGATGTGAATCCCACATAAATGATTAATTTGTAGACAAACTGGAATGAAAACCAGCATCAGTGGTACAGGTTGTTGACAAGCAAACACTGTAATAATACAAGTCTTCTTATGTAATCATATAAAGTGTTCAGGGTCGCAGGTCTGTGGAAATCTTCACAATTCTCATAATATTCTGCACAGAATCTCAAACGACATTGATCACTTGCACCATGTACTTTAATGTTATCTCAACTAACTGCAATCCAGGTCATTTGATTGTGCTATTACATAAAGCACAGTAATAACATGTTAAGTTGTTGTATAAATGAACTAAATATCTGACATTGTATTCCATTTGAAATTTGTGCTTTTGGTTGAAATCGTAGTGATAACACATTTAGGTGACAACAAACCAAAAATCTGACATTGATTTTCCATTGGAATTTGGTTGAGCTTTTAGATGGTTGAAAGCATAGTGATAACACATTGGAAATTCAACAAACTTCTGGCTGTATTTTTGAGTGGGTGATAATAGGTTGGAATCTCATTGATCAACGTCTCAACCAAATATTACCCAATTCTCCATGTTGAAATGCCGTGGTGTGCCCAGTGGGATGGTAGCATGTTAACTTATTCATTGGGTGAGCATACAGCATAAGCTAGTGAAGAATTATAAAGCCAGTTTCTGTTATCGTACAAGTCTGCCCCCCTCTCGGTCCTCTAACAAATTTTCTCTTGGAGAGTGAGAGAAGGAGAGAGGAGGAGAGGGAGAGAGGGGGAGAGGGGGAGAGGGAGAGAGGGAGAGAGGGGGAGAGGGAGAGAGGGAGAGAGGGGGAGAGGGGGAGAGAGAGAGAGAGGGAGAGAGGGGGAGAGGGAGAGAGGGAGAGAGGGGGAGAGGGAGAGAGGGGGAGAGGGAGAGAGGGAGAGAGGGGGAGAGGGAGAGAGGGAGAGAGGGGGAGAGGGTGAGAGGGAGAGAGGGAGAGAGGGGGAGAGGGAGAGGGGGAGAGAGAGAGAGGGGGAGAGGGAGAGAGGGGGAAAGGGGGAGAGGGAGAGAGGGAGAGAGAGAAAGAGAACAACCATGCTCTTGACAATTGAAAGGACATTATTATTTTATGTTCTACTAATTACTAACCATATGTTTCTGCTCATTACTAACCATATGTTTCTACTAATTACTAACCATATGTTTCTGCTCATTACTAACCATATGTTTCTACTAATTACTAACCATATGTTTCTGCTCATTACTAACCATATGTTTCTACTAATTACTAACCATATGTTTCTGCTAATTACTAACCATATGTTTCTACTAATTACTAACCATATGTTTCTGCTCATTACTAACCATATGTTTCTACTAATTACTAACCATATGTTTCTGCTCATTACTAACCATATGTTTCTACTAATTACTAACCATATGTTTCTGCTCATTACTAACCATATGTTTCTGCTCATTACTAACCATATGTTTCTGCTCATTACTAACCATATGTTTCTACTAATTACTAACCATATGTTTCTGCTCATTACTAACCATATGTTTCTACTAATTACTAACCATATGTTTCTGCTCATTACTAACCATATGTTTCTACTAATTACTAACCATATGTTTCTGCTCATTACTAACCATATGTTTCTGCTCATTACTAACCATATGTTTCTACTAATTACTAACCATTTGTTTCTGCTCATTACTAACCATATGTTTCTACTAATTACTAACCATATGTTTCTACTAATTACTAACCATATGTTTCTGCTCATTACTAACCATATGTTTCTACTAATTACTAACCATATGTTTCTGCTCATTACTAACCATATGTTTCTGCTCATTACTAACCATATGTTTCTGCTCATTACTAACCATATGTTACTACTAATTACTAACCATATATTTCTGCTCATTACTAACCATATGTTTCTACTAATTACTAACCATATGTTTCTGCTCATTACTAACCATATGTTTCTGCTCATTACTAACCATACGTTTCTGCTCATTACTAACCATATGTTTCTACTAATTACTAACCATATGTTTCTACTAATTACTAAACATTTGTTTCTGCTCATTACTAACCATATGTTTCTGCTTATTACTAACCATATGTTTCTACTAATTACTAACCATATGTTTCTGCTCATTACTAACCATATGTTTCTGCTCATTACTAACCATATATGTTTCTACTAATTACTAACCATATGTTTCTGCTCATTACTAACCATATGTTTCTGCTCATTACTAACCATATGTTTCTATTAATTACTAACCATATGTTTCTGCTCATTACTAACCATATGTTTCTACTAATTACTAACCATATGTTTCTACTAATTACTAACCATATGTTTCTGCTCATTACTAACCATATGTTTCTGCTCATTACTAACCATATGTTTCTACTAATTACTAACCATATGTTTCTGCTCATTACTAACCATATGTTTCTGCTCATTACTAACCATATGTTTCTACTAATTACTAACCATATGTTTCTGCTCATTACTAACCATATGTTTCTGCTCATTACTAACCATATGTTTCTGCTCATTACTAACCATATGTTTCTACTAATTACTAACCATATGTTTCTGCTCATTACTAACCATATGTTTCTACTAATTACTAACCATATGTTTCTGCTCATTACTAACCATATGTTTCTACTAATTACTAACCATATGTTTCTGCTCATTACTAACCATATGTGTCTGCTCATTACTAACCATATGTTTCTGCTCATTACTAACCATATGTTTCTGCTCATTACTAACCATATGTTTCTGCTCATTACTAACCATATGTTTCTACTAATTACTAACCATATATTTCTGCTCATTACTAACCATATGTTTCTGCTCATTACTAACCATATGTTTCTGCTCATTACTAACCATATGTTTCTGCTCATTACTAACCATATGTTTCTGCTCATTACTAACCATATGTTTCTACTAATTACTAACCATATGTTTCTGCTCATTACTAACCATATGTTTCTGCTCATTACTAACCATATGTTTCTGCTCATTACTAACCATATGTTTCTACTAATTACTAACCATATGTTTCTGCTCATTACTAACCATATGTTTCTACTAATTACTAACCATATGTTTCTGCTCATTACTAACCATATGTTTCTACTAATTACTAACCATATGTTTCTGCTCATTACTAACCATATGTTTCTGCTCATTACTAACCATATGTTTCTGCTCATTACTAACCATATGTTTCTACTAATTACTAACCATATGTTTCTGCTCATTACTAACCATATGTTTCTACTAATTACTAACCATATGTTTCTGCTCATTACTAACCATATGTTTCTGCTCATTACTAACCATATGTTTCTGCTCATTACTAACCATATGTTTCTACTAATTACTAACCATTTGTTTCTGCTCATTACTAACCATATGTTTCTACTAATTACTAACCATATGTTTCTACTAATTACTAACCATATGTTTCTGCTCATTACTAACCATATGTTTCTACTAATTACTAACCATATGTTTCTGCTCATTACTAACCATATGTTTCTGCTCATTACTAACCATATGTTTCTGCTCATTACTAACCATATGTTTCTGCTCATTACTAACCATATGTTTCTACTAATTACTAACCATATATTTCTGCTCATTACTAACCATATGTTTCTACTAATTACTAACCATATGTTTCTGCTCATTACTAACCATATGTTTCTGCTCATTACTAACCATATGTTTCTACTAATTACTAACCATATGTTTCTGCTCATTACTAACCATATGTTTCTGCTCATTACTAACCATATGTTTCTACTAATTACTAACCATATGTTTCTGCTCATTACTAACCATATGTTTCTGCTCATTACTAACCATATGTTTCTATTAATTACTAACCATATGTTTCTGCTCATTACTAACCATATGTTTCTATTAATTACTAACCATATGTTTCTGCTCATTACTAACCATATGTTTCTGCTCATTACTAACCATATGTTTCTGCTCATTACTAACCATATGTTTCTGCTCATTACTAACCATATGTTTCTACTAATTACTAACCATATGTTTCTGCTCATTACTAACCATATGTTTCTACTAATTACTAACCATATGTTTCTACTAATTACTAACCATTTGTTTCTGCTCATTACTAACCATATGTTTCTGCTCATTACTAACCATATGTTTCTACTAATTACTAACCATATGTTTCTACTAATTACTAACCATATGTTTCTGCTCATTACTAACCATATGTTTCTGCTCATTACTAACCATATGTTTCTACTAATTACTAACCATATGTTTCTGCTCATTACTAACCATATGTTTCTACTAATTACTAACCATATGTTTCTGCTCATTACTAACCATATGTGTCTGCTCATTACTAACCATATGTTTCTGCTCATTACTAACCATATGTTTCTGCTCATTACTAACCATATGTTTCTACTAATTACTAACCATATATTTCTGCTCATTACTAACCATATGTTTCTGCTCATTACTAACCATATGTTTCTGCTCATTACTAACCATATGTTTCTGCTCATTACTAACCATATGTTTCTGCTCATTACTAACCATATGTTTCTACTAATTACTAACCATATGTTTCTGCTCATTACTAACCATATGTTTCTGCTCATTACTAACCATATGTTTCTGCTCATTACTAACCATATGTTTCTACTAATTACTAACCATATGTTTCTGCTCATTACTAACCATATGTTTCTGCTCATTACTAACCATATGTTTCTGCTCATTACTAACCATATGTTTCTACTAATTACTAACCATATGTTTCTGCTCATTACTAACCATATGTTTCTGCTCATTACTAACCATATGTTTCTATTAATTACTAACCATATGTTTCTGCTCATTACTAACCATATGTTTCTATTAATTACTAACCATATGTTTCTGCTCATTACTAACCATATGTTTCTGCTCATTACTAACCATATGTTTCTGCTCATTACTAACCATATGTTTCTGCTCATTACTAACCATATGTTTCTACTAATTACTAACCATATGTTTCTGCTCATTACTAACCATATGTTTCTACTAATTACTAACCATATGTTTCTACTAATTACTAACCATTTGTTTCTGCTCATTACTAACCATATGTTTCTGCTCATTACTAACCATATGTTTCTACTAATTACTAACCATATGTTTCTACTAATTACTAACCATATGTTTCTGCTCATTACTAACCATATGTTTCTGCTCATTACTAACCATATGTTTCTACTAATTACTAACCATATGTTTCTGCTCATTACTAACCATATGTTTCTACTAATTACTAACCATATGTTTCTGCTCATTACTAACCATATGTGTCTGCTCATTACTAACCATATGTTTCTGCTCATTACTAACCATATGTTTCTGCTCATTACTAACCATATGTTTCTACTAATTACTAACCATATATTTCTGCTCATTACTAACCATATGTTTCTGCTCATTACTAACCATATGTTTCTGCTCATTACTAACCATATGTTTCTGCTCATTACTAACCATATGTTTCTGCTCATTACTAACCATATGTTTCTGCTCATTACTAACCATATGTTTCTACTAATTACTAACCATATGTTTCTGCTCATTACTAACCATATGTTTCTGCTCATTACTAACCATATGTTTCTGCTCATTACTAACCATATGTTTCTACTAATTACTAACCATATGTTTCTGCTCATTACTAACCATATGTTTCTGCTCATTACTAACCATATGTTTCTGCTCATTACTAACCATATGTTTCTACTAATTACTAACCATATGTTTCTGCTCATTACTAACCATATGTTTCTACTAATTACTAACCATTTGTTTCTGCTCATTACTAACCATATGTTTCTGCTCATTACTAACCATATGTTTCTACTAATTACTAACCATATGTTTCTGCTCATTACTAACCATATGTTTCTGCTCATTACTAACCATATGTTTCTACTAATTACTAACCATATGTTTCTGCTCATTACTAACCATATGTTTCTGCTCATTACTAACCATATGTTTCTACTAATTACTAACCATTTGTTTCTGCTCATTACTAACCATATGTTTCTGCTCATTACTTACCATGTGTTTCACTCAACTGTTATCACAAGCTTCATCTTCACAGCACTCCCTCAAATTCCATTCTATATGCAAGTGCATTTGATTGAACTTGTCAAAGGGAACATCACTTTAAAGTGTAGAAATTCTATACATTCAATCAGGGGCAGCATATGAGGTCGGTCGCTGACTCGTTTCTCAGAGATTGACGGGGTTGATTGAATTTGTTCACAGCTGCATCAAAAAATGATTTCATCCAATATATTTTCCCCTGGAACAAGTTATGTCAAAGCTACTGCAGCCTCCACTGTCAGCTCATATTAAAGTTGAAAATGTCTCTGAGCAGTCTAGAGTCTAGACTCCAAAGTTTCACTTTAGTTTCCCAAAACTGTGAGCTGCCGACCATTAGGGCATGTCTTAAGCACATCATATCAAATACAATCCCATTTTATTGGTCACATACACATCTTTAGCAGATGTTATTGTAGTGAATAACTGCACTGAAAGCAACAACTTCTACACTTCCTAAATGACTTAACTGGCCGGCTAACTGTTTCCATTCAGCCTTCTGTAAAATAAATGTTTTAAAGAAAACTCACTGCCATTCAGAATTGTTAAAGACCCAAAACAGACAACTTTATGCATCTCTCTCTCTCAAATTCAAATTCAAGCTGCTTTATTGGCATGAAAAACATTGTGTCAATATTGCCAAAGCAACAATGTATACAATATACATTGTAATAAAATTATAAACAATAACAAATAATAATATAAAATGGCAGTAAATACTAATACAAAATTAAATACAAAAATAATAACAATAAAATGGTAACAGTCAATAGTAGAATGTAATGTAATAAATATAAAAATATAAATATGGAAAATGAAACTATAACTAACTTATAACTAAATAACGGTCATCTTCACTATTACATCAGTACTACAACTACCATCATCATTACCACTACTACTACCACCACCACCATCACTAAACTGCTATCATTACCATTACCACCCATACCACTACTATTTGGAATGATAAACAACAATAATAATAGTAATAACAATAATAGTAATAATAAGTAAGTTACTGCTTACTATGCAGATGTTATTATTCAGTGTCCCTCAGGCTATGGCAGGCAAATACATATTTGGCCATATTTCAGCCATTGCTCCTTCGCCCATGAGTATTTTTAGTTTTTCCTCTGGGTTTAATAAGTTAAAATTTGGAATAAATGTAGTCATTTCTGTGAATAATGAATGTCTTTGTGAGGAATATTTATCACAGTAAAGGAGAAAGTGCATCTCTGTTTCTACCTCCCCTGTCGGGCAGTGACCACATACACGCTCCTCTTTGGGTACCCATGTCTTTTTATGTCTGCCGGTTTCTATTGCCAATTGAAGGTCACTCAGCCTGTATTTGGTAAGGATCTGTATCTGCTACGTATATCTGACAGAGTAGAGATAATCAGCCAATTCATATTCTCTGTTTAGGGTCAGATAGCAATTTAGTCGGCTTTGGGATTTTGTTTCGTTTTTCCAATGTTGTAAATATGAGTCCTTTGATTGGTTCATGATTTTGTTTATTGGAATTCTTTCTTTTGAAGCAGTGCTGGTGTCAGCTTAGTTGGTTAAGTCCAACACCAGCTGACTGAGAGGGCTCGTTTCTGGGCTCAGCTCTTGGGTTTGAAGTGCTTTAAAATTGCAGACTTGAATTTGGACTTGAATTTAGATGTAGCCAAAATTTTTATGATCTTTTCATTATCACTGGATAGCGGCCCAATTCTGCCCTACATGCATTAGTTGGTGTATTTCTCTGGACTTGTAGGATTTTCCGACAGAATTCTGCATGTAGGGCTTCAATTGGATGTTTGTCCCACATTTTAAAGTCCAGTTTATTGAGTGGCCCCCAAACCTCACTTCCTTAAAGAGCTATTGGTAGGATTACACTGTCAAATATTTTGGTCCAAATTCTAATTGGGATGTTGATTTTGAATAATTTCCTTTTTATTGCATACAATGGTTTGCGAGCTTTTCCTTTGAGTGCATTCACTGCCATATTAAAGTTTCCCGATGCAGATATGGTCAGACCAAGGTAGGTGTGTGTTCAATTATTGTGTTGTTCAGGGTGAATTTATATTTGTGTTTCTAACATCATTTTTTTTTGTGGAAAATCATGATTTTTGTTTTTTGGAAATTTACTGCCAGGGCCCAATTATGGCAATATTGCTCTAGAATATTAATGTTCTGTTGAAGACCTTCTTTGGTTGATGATAGAAGTACCAAGTCATCAGCATATAGCAGGTATTTCACCTCTGTGTCAAATAATGTGAGTCCCGGGGCTGGAGAATGGTCCAACATGTCTGCTAATTCATTGATATAAATGTTGAAAAGATTTGGACTCAAACTGCAGCCTTGTCTCACACCTCGACGTTGTGAAAATAATTATGTTCTTTGGTTTTTGATTTTTATTGCACACTTGTTTTCTGTGTACATACATTTTATTAAGTCATACACCTTACCACCAAGCCGTGCCAAATAGAATCAAATGCTTTTTTAAAGTCAATAAAGCAAGCAAAGATTTTGCCCTCTTTTTTTTGCTGGACGTGTTTATTAATAGTGTGTGTAGGGTGTATATATGGTCAGTAGTGCGATGGTTAGGGAGAAAGCCAATTTGACATTTACTTAATACATTTTTTTATTGAAGAAAGGTTTGAATTCTTGAATTCAAAATGCTACAGACAACCTTTCCCAAGTTACTGTTTACGCAAATTCCCCTGTAATTATTGGGGTCTGATTTGTCTCCACTTTTGTGGATAGGGGAGATGAGCCCCTATACAATTCCATTGGTTTTCAGTAAATGGATGTTTACATGAATGTGAAATCTAAGGAACACCATAAGCCTTTAAGGCAGGCAGTGCGTAAAAATATATAAAAAACAAACAAAAAAACAAGGTGAATTAAACTTCTGTTGTCCATCTGAAAAAGCACATGGTATTTGAGAGGCAAATAAACATTTTTTTTACTCCTTTTGGAATATGTAATTGGTCGTCTTCCTAGTCGTAGATAATAATTATGAAAAACTGGTGTGTGACAATGCCAAATTACATGACAACGTGTCTGCCTCATTGCTAATTTCCATATAGACAGAAAATGATAAATGATTGGTCCATAACCGCCACTTCTCAAGATGCCACACACACCTGCAATATAATTTACAACGACGGGCAGATGGGACACCAACTCTCCTGAAAATCACAGTCAGCATCACTGGATCTGTGGAGTTTGTACTGTACAAATACATGTAAGATTTCTGAACAATGAACAAACCTGTTCACGATCTCAATCTTAGCTCCATGCTAAGCTTCATTCATCTCATAAATATACAATGTCAGATACAGAGAAAAAGCCGTGGTAGCCTAACCTACTTATAGATTCTTACTCCTCTAAATGTGCTCTACCATTCAATAGCAAATCATCACCAGAGTCATTTCATTTTAACGACGGAGGACAGTCAGCCCATGTGTTTGATAAAACAGTGGGCTCAGCAGCTTGATGGAAATGTGCTGACAGAGATTGAGTCCCAAATGGGCACCCTATTCCCTATAGCCCCTAGGGCTCTGGTCAAAAGTAAAGTAGTGCACTACACAAGTAACAGGGTTTCGGGAACAGGGTACCATTTGGGACGGGCCCATCGTGGTGATGAAGCTAGTCTGGAAGGCCTGTGATAACTCTGTTAGACTTGGCGTTGATTTACTGGAGGCCTACTCTATAGCGTTATTACATTGTCCCATGACTGAACATGTGTATTTGGCCCGTCTAGATAGGCTAGCCCACTCTATATCCGTGTGGAGAGAGAGAGAGTGCTTTGTCGCGGTAATGTTGCGACAAATTGAGTGTGGCGGTAGGACTGGTGTGGGTTCGCCCAGCAGACCTAAAGGCTGACCACACGTTGTAATTTATCGTTCTCCCAGGATAATCTTGGCAGGATAAGAAAGGTTTCCATCACAACTGGATACTAACTATTGTAATTGGCCGGTACCAGCAGCTGGATGGAGAGCAGCTTACTGTCTGTTACCACTGAAACTATCTCTGAGGATATAGCATGGCTGACGTGATGTATTGCCCATAATCAACAGAACACCCTGTTGTCGTCTGAAATGATTGTAGGGGGAACACTCCAAGAATGTACCAATGACAGTGCCATCACCGTACTGGACCTGTGCCCTTTACACCAGTCCATGTTCATGTTTGATTACCCACACCACAGCAATGGGAGGGATATGATATCTTAGTTGCCACGGAGACAATCCTATAGTGAGTTTCTGTCAGCCATTTTGTTTCGAAGATTTCTCTCCCTATTGATTTGTCACAGTATTTTCCCTCTGAGTGACCTGAGAGGCTGACTCGACAGCAGGCCAACCATGACAGGACAGGATAAATCACCCGTTGGTATTGATTGTAGGTCAGACGTTGCCTGGGAGGAGGCTTTGATATGGCAAGAACGGAGACAATTTCTGCACTCTGAGCACTGAGGATGTTGACTCTTCCCTCTACAAAATTAGAAATCAGTTGAAAAAGTGAAATATCCCTATCAGGAACTCATGCATGTGAGCAAGATAACTAAGAGTGTTGCTTGGAGGTGATTTTTAATGGCCTCTCCAGTACAGAAGGATCATTGCTCGAGGAGCAGCATGCATGACTATTAACCTGGCTCTGATCGCTCATGCCTCTTCAAAGAAAGACAAGACAAGGTCCCAGGGTACCGCTAGACAGGGGCGTCATGCATCCATTATTTTAAAAAGGACCCTACTGTGGAAAGGGGAGATTCTCACAAACACGAAGGTTTTCTCCGTATTGATTTACTTACACAACAAGTATCACAGGACTCGTCTGGTACTGGTTTTTAAAAAACGAATGGAAGTATGAAGGTAGTTTTGTGCTCACCCAAAAAAGGGGTTAAATGCAGTATTATATATATATATATATATATATATTTACAGAGCTTTCTTATGTCTCCTGGATATAGGACAGACACTTCAAAACCTTGTTTCTTATGATACATTTTTACAGACTGTCCTTTTTGCCATTTATGCTAAAGCCAACTTAATAAAATTGCTAGGTGGCTAGTATTACAGAGAAACAACAAAATGATTCAGTTTTATTTATTCATCAAGAAAGAATCAATAGCCTACATAGCTTGATCAAATTAATTTACAAACATGCCTCTTGAGAGTCCTGCCCATCACATACTCTTTGACTTGTCCAGTCATTGTGCCCCCTGCAAAATACTGCTGACAGATCTTTTTATAAATAATGATGATCAAACGTGGACTTAAAAATGAAGTTTAGTAATTAATTGAATATCTAAAAAATATATATATAAAATAATAATAATAATATATATTTTAAATTACTTTTTTTTTTTTAAATCTGATGCTGCACGTGCCCTTGTGCCCCCTTTGGGCATGACACATCAACACATTTACCTCATTGAAGAAACATGCTTCTTACATTATCATTTTGCGGTAGCTTTTCTTCACTTAATTTTTCAAAAACCTTAATACTGTGTGACTGACACAGAATGATTTGCAAGTAAATGGAAGTGATTCCAGATGTTCTGCTGTAGTAGTTGAACAAGAGAACTGGCTTAATCACAATCTCGTTGTCCCATAAACGAGTAAAAGATTAATAGAGCCATGAAAGGAGACAGCCAGTTAATCTATTTAAACAGCTTTCTGGAAAAAGGAAACCTGATGAGCGGGTTGGAGCCCTGGGTAATAAGTGGATTGGGAAACGAGCCCTCAGACTGCATTGTTTACTCTACTATGAAAGGGTTGAGCCGTATTTCAAATTAACGAGTCGTCTCTGCCTCTTCCGGAAAGAAGCTACAATTATTAGCAGTAATGAAAATTAACAAATTACGACAAGATTGCGAAACGTGTTATATGGAGGAATACAGTAAAAGCTATGCGGCCAGAGATAAGCAGCCACCACTACATTTTACTATAGTAGACTTTAAAAAAAGTGTTTTTAATGGCCCATGCGTGTGTGTTGCATATTTTATTGACCTGGTGTGCATGCATGCAGCTGAGGTTTTATGGATGTTTAAATGTTACTGTAAAAGCAGCTGGGTGAAACTCAACCATTTCTCCTGACTATGGCTTTTATTAAAATTTCAAGAGTACCACAGAAACCTTTTTATGGAGACTTAGCGGTGTTGGGTATGGCTTGGTGTTAGGACGGTGGTGGTGCAGGTTGGTCTGTTCAATGGACCGTGACCCACAGCTGAGGTGACAGATAACATGAGCCCATTGGTACCTGCCAGGACACACGACACTCCCATCACTGATGGTGTCTCAGGACCTGCCACAACATCACACTGAGGTCACAGGGAGTCATTGGAGTAACACATAAATGCATCACCTCAGAGCTTTGTGCATTAAATACAAGCTGACATGTACCTGTTTACTATAAAGTATTGTCATTTAGATTTATGTTAACATGTTGTCACTAAAATGGTTGGTGGGATATTTCACCTCCAGTGAGCAGATTTGCTATTTTTGTAACAGCAAATATAACGCTTAAGGACATGAAATGGTAAATAATTATTGCTGTGTATTTATTTTTTGAATTCATTAGCATTATTAACCTTATAACCAATTGAACGGAGCTGGAAATAGCTATATGGTCTAATTGACATCCCTGAATATTTAGTTTCCATGACAATCAGCTTCAAGGTAAATTGCTCACAAAAGGGAATCCATAATGGATTCAGTAGAGTTGGATAAGACTGCAATACCTGAACCAGAAAGAAATACAGGATAAAAGGGGAAATATGAAAGATGTGAGAATTCATGGTGTGAACCAACACAACAAAACCTTCACTCATGATTATATGAAACAACAAGCAAATGCCACAAGAGACCACCCACAAATTCACACTATCATTCAAAACCGGTCCACCTCCCAACGATTTTAAACATTCAGTGTTGCATCCCCTTCCACTATAACACTCTCTGGCTGTGAATCCACCATAGGGGCACGGTGCAGGGCACACGAGGTGACAGAAGTTACGCCTAAGGTCTTGCTGTGCCTGTGCACAGCGCCTCTGCAGTATACCGTGACTTCACATCCTTAACTGGGGCTGAATGACGGTAATGCAGCCTGACAGCGTGGTGGGAACTTTAGAATTGGTGGCCACAAAAATGTCATTTTTATTTTTCATCCCATTTTCTCCCTTTTTTTTCTCTTTAACTTCTCAGCCTCGTTTGGGTTGGATGGGTTGGCCGGCAGCAAGGCTGGTCAGCTGACTTTGCGTGCCACTGTGATGGCGAGGGGTGACAGTGGTGCTGGTAACACATGAAGAGACACAAACAAAGAGAGAGAGAGCGATGGGGGGTGGGGGACATGGGTACAGTGGCAGTCTCTAGAATACGGTTAAGATCATTGAATGTCATACTGTGAAAATGACTTTGCTCTAACTATCAGGTTAGGATTCAATGGCACATTGTAAATACCTACATTCTCAGTGGTTCCATCAAAAGCCAATAAAGGGAAAGGCAGAGAGTAGTTCTCCTTTTCTCACAACAGAGCCGTGTCCAAACACAAGTCAATGTTTAATTCACCAATTAAAATGCGTGACCACACAAACACATGTTGCCACTTATTCTCCCCTAACAAGCTGTTAGCGTTCTGAAAATGTTGTTTGAATGGTTCTGTAACTGAGTGAACTCATGTGGACTGATCAGTTTGAGCATCAGCTACTACATCAAATTAATAAGTTCAATTGTGTATTTACAGTTTGTACAATGCACATACCGTGTCCTTTACTGTGCTGTAACATTCTTGACATTTTGTTCTTGGATTTTTGCTCACAGTCCAGTGAGGTAGTATCCTTGAGGTGTTCCACAAGTCAAATGGAAGCAAGAAAATACACTATGTCAGCTTCCACTGACGTCTCTTCAACACTCTGACACCCACAGACCTCACAGCCTGTCAGTACAGTTGATGATTCGGGTGCTACAAAAGTCCCAAAACATTATCATATAATTAATAACTTCTCAGACTGGTGTTGACATTATTTTATTGAAGAATACTGCATGAAGAGCTTGTGAAAAGCTACTTTTGCAACAAAAATCCATACTAATTAAATTCAAATGACCTTTGAATACAACATTAGCATACATACTACTGTAGGATCCCTCTAGGGAAAAAAGGCAGCATCTGCCCTTAGTTGGATGTGACAGTTTCTTTTTAAACCAAGTATTTCAAGTCAGTGGAACCAAACCTTCATTACAAAGTCTGTATTTATCCCCATTCAACAATGCCTGATGAGGAAATAATCATGAAATTCTACAATCAGAACTGTGATTGGCTGTAATTGTCAGTAACACTTTATTTGACAGCTAGCTTCATAACATGTTATGACACGGTTGTAACATGTCATAACAGCTGACATAACCTGCAATAACATTGTCATAACACTGTCATGAGACATATATTTAGACGTGTTGTGACATATATTGGTATATTTTATGGCTGGTTATGACACCTTCATCAGAATGTCAAAGCCCACAAATCCTGCTACACAAGGGAAACCACTCCCTTCTATTTGTAAATACTATGTTTTATAACATTTTCGAAAATTGGCCATTTTAATTGTACACACATTGATGTCAAACTTGCCTGGTCCAATGTTCTGTCGCTGATGACTGGGACGACTGGCCTATCTGACTTATATTATTACCCTTACAACAACAAACAATGTTCTGTGATAGATTCTATAAATGTCCATATTTTGGAATCAAAGTTGGTTTGTTCACTACAATATTATTGTAGTCCTCCATGGTTTTGCTTTAATATACATGTATACTTAACGCTACCACTAGGGGGAGACATTCCAACTGCTAGCTGCAGACGCGCACGCCTCATACATTGCGAGAAGGTAAATAGGAAGAAAAGCCCAGTGGAAAAATGTAAATTTTTTAAATCTAGAGATAACAAGTTTATCTAAACTGTGATGAGTTTTTCTCATCATTTTAATGTATAATTAAAGTGTTTTGACTGAGTGGGAAAACTAGTGAGATTTTCCTCTTCATATGAGTATAGCCAAACTAAACTAGCTAACTTAAATTAATGAGACAATGAGACAAGATTTCAATGAGACAAGATGGCATCTCGGATTAAATGTATTTTTGTTATAAACGTTTTATTATAATTTTTTGAAATATTAAAAGGTTCATATTTAAAAATATATATATATAATTCACTCCAGGTACAAACTTACACACACGAACAACAACTTACAGACGCACACAAACAGCGACTACATCTCCTCTACCCAGGTCTGCATGCTCACACCCCCATCCCTAGTGCCTGCATTATTGTTTGCCACTTGGTCTTAAATTGCACCAATTCGGTTTTTTTTCGGTCACCCATGCCATTTCAATATTAAAATAATAAATCATTAGATTTTTTCATTGTGTTCATGATGGCAGATTGATCGATTTCTACGTTTTTAGTATACGTTTTTTCAAGATTAATGATGAGAAGAGAATCGTCCAGCCCATTGGGTATCTCACTACACCCTCATATGCCATGTCTTGAAATATGCAGACAGACAAGTTAAAAGTATGTTTAAATTGTAATACTTATGTCAGCCAACTTTCTAGCTCCGCCCATTACTTTTGGACTATGTAGCAAATGGCTCTTAAATGTTGGCTTGTTGGTCAAATACACGTGTTTAGCAGATGTTATTGAGGGTGTAGCGAAATGCTTGTGTTTCTAGCTCCGACAGCACAGTAGTATCTAACAAGTAATATCTAACAATTTCACAACATATACCCAATACACACAAATCTAAGTAAAGGAATGGAATTAAGAATATATAAATATATGGACAAGCAATGTCAGAGCGGCATAGACTAAGATACAGTAGAATAGAATGCAGTATACACATATGAGATGAGTAATTTAAAATATGTAAACGCTATTAAAGTGACTAGTGTTCCATTTATTAAAGTGGCCAGTGATTTCAAGTATATGTATATAGGCAGCAGCCTCTAATTTGCTAGTGATGGCTAGTTATCAGTTTGATGGCCTTGAGATAGAAGCTGCTTTTCAGTCTCTCGGTCCCAGCTTTGATGCACCTATACAAACCTCACCTTCTGGATGATAGCGGGGTGAACAGGCAGTGGCTCGGGGTGGTTGTTGTCCTTGATTATCTTTTGAACTACCTGTGACATCGGGTGCTGTAGGTGTCCTGGAGGGCAGGTAGTTTTCCCCCGGTGATGCATTGTGCAGACCGCACCACTCTCTGGAGAGCCCTGCGGTTGTGGGCGGTGCAGTTGCTGTACCAGGCAGTGATACAGCCCCACAGGATGCTTTCAATTGTGCATCTGTAAAACATTGTGAGGGTTTTAGATGCCAAGCCAAATTTCTTCAGCATCCTGAGGTTGAAGAGGCACTGTTGCGCCTTCTTCACCACACTGTTGCGCCTTCTTCACCACACTGTCTGTGTGGATGGACCATGTCAGTTTGTCAGTGATGTGCATGCTGAGGAACTTGAGGCTTTCCACCTTCTCCACTGCTGTCCCGTAGATGTGGTATGGGGGATGCTCCCTCTGCTGTTTCCTGAAGTCCACGATCATCTCCTTTGTTTTGTTGATGTTGACTGAGTGGTTATTTTCCAGGCACTACCCTCCCAGAGCCCTCACAATGACGAGACACTCCCAGAGCTGTCTTGTCATTGTTTCGTAATCAAGCGTACTACTGTTGTGTCATCAGTAAACTTAATGATGGTGTTGGAGTCGTGCTTAGCCACGCAGTCGTGGGTGAACAGGGAGTACAGGAGGGGACTAAGCACGTACCCCTGAGGGGCTCCAGTGTTGACGATTTACATTTACATTTTTACATTTTAGTCATTTAGCAGATGCTCTTATCCAGAGCGACTTACAGTAGAGTGCATACATTTTATATACTGAGACAAGGATATCCCTACCGGCCAAACCCTCCCTAACCCGGACGACGCTATGCCAATTGTGCGTCGCCCCACGGACCTCCCGGTTGCGGCCGGCTGCGACAGAGCCTGGGCGCGAACCCAGCCCAGCCTGGGCGCGAACCCAGAGACTCTGGTGGCGCAGCTAGCACTGCGATGCAGTGCCCTAGACCACTGCGCCACCCGGGAGACCAATCTGTGTGGCAGATGTGTTGTTGCCTACCATTACCACCTGGAGGGGGTACATCAGGAAGTCCAGGATCAAGTTGCAGAGGGAGATGTTTAGTCCCAGGGTCTTTAGCTTAGTGATGAGCTTTGTGGGTACTATGGTGTTGAACGCTGAGCTGTAGTCAATGAACAGCAATCTCACATAGGTTTTCCTTTTGTCCAGGTGGGAAAGGGCAGTGTGGAGTGCCATTGAGATTGCATCATCTGTGGATCTGTTGGGGCGGTATGCGAGTTGGGGTGGGTCTAGGGTTTCCGGCATGATAGTGTTGATTTGAGCCATGACCACCCTTTCAAAGCACTTCATGGCTACCGACGGGATTGCTACGGGGCGGTAATCCCTTAGGCAGGTTACCTTTGCTTTCTTGGGCACAGGGACTATTGTGGTCTGCTTGAAACATGTATGTATTACAGACTCGGTCAGGGAGAGGTTGAAAATGTCAGTGAAGACACTTGCCAGTTGATCCGCGCATGCTTTGAGTACACGTCCTGGTAATCCATCTTTCAGCTTTGTGAATGTTGACCTGTTTAAAGTTCTTGCTCGGCTACAGAGAGCGTGATCACATAGTCGTCCGGAACAGCTGGTGCTCTCATGCATGCTAACAGCTGGTGCTCTCATGCATGCTTCAGTGTTGCTTAAAAGGCATTTAGCTCGTCTGGTTTAGCTCGTCAAATCAAATATTATTTGTCACATGCGCAAAATACAACAGTGAAATGCTGACTTACAAGCCCTTAAACAACAATGCAGTTTTAAGAAAAATAAGTGATAAGTAAAAAATTGAAAATATAAAAAATAATTTAAGAGCAGCAGTAAAATAACAGTAGTAAGGCTTTATATACAGGGGGTACCGGTACAGAATCAATGTGCAGCTCGCTGCTGGGTTTCCCTTTGTAGTCCGTAATTGTTTTCAAGCCCTGCCACATCTGACGAGCGTCAGAGCCGTTGTAGTCGGATTCAATCTTAGTACTGTATTGACACGTTGCCTGTTTGATGGTTCGTTTGAGGGCATAGCGGGATTTCTTATAAGCGCCCAGATTAGTGTCCCGCTCCTTGAAAGCGGCAACTCTAGCCTTTAGCTCGGTGCTAAAGGCTGTAATCGCTGCCAAAGGTTCTTCAACGAAGTACTGAGTAAAGGGTCTGAATACTTATGTAAGTGAGACATTTCAGTTTTTCTAAAAACCTGTTTTTGCTTTGTCATTATTGGGTGTTGTGTGTAGATTGATGAGGGAAAAAACTATTTAATCCATTTTATATTAAGCCTGTAACGTAACAAAAAGTGGAAAAAGTCAAGGGGTCAGAATACTTTCCAAAGGCGCTGTATAACATAATCGTAGGCTATGGTGTAATGGAATGGTTTGCGTTGTGTGGTAGGTTTTGTGGGTTTTGACACTCTTATGTAGGTCATAACCAGTCATAACATAATGCAATATACTGTATGTCACAAAAGGTCTAAATATATGTGTCATGACAGTGTTATGACCATATTATGACAGGTTATGACAAGGGCACATAGGGCTCTGGTCAAATGTAGGGAAAGGGGATACCTAGTGAGTTGCTCAACTGAATGCATTCAACCAAAATGTATTTTCCGCATTTAACCCAACCTGTCTGAATCAGAGGTAGTGGCACTATATAGGAAATAGGGTACCATTTGGGACACAAGCAAAGAAAGGACCTCACCCGTCTGAAGAATTGACTGCTGGGAAATCTACTAAACAGACACCTGCAAAATCCAAACTGACAGCAGTTTCTTTATGGGCAGAAAGCTATGTCCACAAAGGAGGCACATGCTCACATTCGACTTTGCTTTTGACATTCTTCTGCCTCTGTGGTTTTATTATTGCAGATTTAGCTGGCTGACATTGGAAACATGTCGGCTGCAATACAGGGTGGGAACCATTCCTGATACCAGTATTATCAAAGCCATATGTGTACTGATATAGGATCTTAATTTGAGACAGTTTGATATAGCAGGAAAATAATCCTGCAGCAACAGGAAATGTGAATAATTATTTGGATTATAATTAATGGACATTTTTGTAGGATTTGATACATTTTTCAATGTAAAACTCCCAAGTCTGACATTCTAAAGTGAAAATTACAAACTTCAGAAGAATTTTTAAACCTCAAATACAAATACATACATTACAGGAAAGTTCTCCTCCAACAGGGTGATCGAATTAAGATCCTACATCTGAGAACTTTCACATTTCAATAGAAAATGGAAAACATGAAGACATCTATCTGTTGGGAATAACTCACACCAGCTTGGGAACAAAACTTCTCTGAGACATTACAAAGTCACACACACGCAGAAAAGACACAAACCCACTGCACCCCTTATTAAAGCACAGAAACCTTAGCAACTCTAAGAGCTTACACACACCGGTAGGATTGTCAAATGTTTGCCTGCCGACAGTACTTAGCACCTCTGAACTGAGTGTCGGCAGTCAATCTCGTGTTCAAACAACAAAGACTTTGAAGTTGTCAGCCACTCAGCCTTGTTAAAATACTCCAAACAGTGTTGCCAACTTAGTGACTTTGTCGCTATATTTAGCGAGTATTCAGACCCCTCTAGCGACACATTTTCAAAAAAGCGACTAGTGAAAAATCTAGCAACTTTTTCTGGTGTTATTGGAGACTTTTGGAGACTCTGACGTGAAAGCACGTATCGTTCTTACTCTTCTCAATGAGCAGCAGGTGCTGCCGTGGGCCCCACTCCCATCCCAAAGCACTCACAGGCGGCCCAGTCCTCATGCAGCAGTCCCTCCCAGCTGCAGTCAGAGCAGGAGATGTTCACCCCTCCGCGTCCAGACTGCAAATGAATCGGGCATGCGGGAAGGCGCTGCTGGCTGATCCCGCCCTGGCTTACATTTAAAAAAAAAAAATAACCTGAATTAGGGCCAGACTAGTTACCATCATTTTCTCACATTGCCTTTGACAGTTTTTTCTATTGTCTCTTTTTGGTCCATTTAGATTGTTAATGTAGATTGTATACAAAAAAAATAAAAAATCTTATGGTTAAAAATGTTCATGTTTTACTGTGACATGTTGTAGGCTCCTAAGTGGACCATAAGGTTAAAAACCAAACAAAATTAAGAAAACAAAAAAAAAATATAATAATAAATTAAGAAAAAATATATATAAAAATTTAAAAAACTAAGTAACTCCGCCAGAGTGTCTCTTTTGGGTCACTTTTGCCGGTCCCAAGCCCGGATAAAGGAGGAGGGCTGGAATTGTGACATAGAAAAAAAAAAGAATTGACAGAAGACAGTTAATTTATAGTTCTAAACATATTTAGGGTGTTTTTTACTCACTTTTTGTCTCTCCCATGGCGTTATTCCTCTCTCCTACAGCGTCCATCACAATTACATGCACATGGCCAATTATGCAAACTAGGTGATGACGCCATATAGCGACTTCTAGCGACTTTTAGGACAGCCAATAGCTACTTTCCTTACTGAGGAGTTGGCGACACTGACTCCAAACCAGAAGGTAGCAGTAGCGTTGTTTGGCAATGCATGTCCGTGTGTGTTGCTTTATGGTCTAGTCAATGTTAGCTAGCTAGCTGTGCTAATGTTGCTTTTCCTGTAGAAAGCCCTTGATACTAGCTAGATGGCCACTGCTATATAACTAGCTAGCAAGATGACAAAGAAACAATTTAATTCACTGTCCATAATCGAATACATAGATACATTTTAAGCTAGCTGGCTAACGTTAGCATGATTCACTAGCTAGCTGTTGTGCTAGCTAGGTAAAGTAAAGACACTGCATTGACTCTCGGCAGCCAGCTACAGGCAGCTGCTTCATGCGAACAAATCCATTGTGAATGAATTATAATGTTACTAGCTACAGTGGCCAGATAGCTAGCTTGGTAAAGCATGTGTTGTGTACATTGTGCTGCACTTACCACCCCATTCGTTTCATATGAAGTGTGTGTGACTGCCTGGCTCAGTTAGCAAGATAACGTTAGCTAGCTAGCTAACTAATTAGCTAGTGCACATTATCCAACCTACCAAAAAAATCCCTCCTCAAGCACAAAACTCCTTAGCTATATGTAAAAGATGTAAAGACTTGCTCTGGAATTTTTTTAATATATTGTAACGACCCTGGCTTTATAAGCGCGGATATCGACTCTACCGCTCGAGCATGCTTTTGCGGCACAGTCGATAGCGCGCTGGACTTCAGGCTAGAAGGGTTCGAGACCTGCTCCCTGCCTGTTTCATTACATTGGTGTCAGAAGTGATCGGACCTTGCATCCACGACTGTGCGTGTGCTTGGCGGGTGAGCGCGTAACTGTAAGACGAGTCGCAAGCTAGCGCGAGGACGCGCTCTTTGAAAGGAGGGAGTAGTGTAACGACCCTGGGTTTATAAGCGCGGATATCGACTTTGCAGCTTGAGCCCCACGTGGAGGTTCGTGCTCTCTGATTGGCTCAAAGTTGTTGTCCACTGCCGAACATTGCGGTTCTACAAGTAGAAACAACAGGTTCGTCGGTACCAGGTTGGTACGCAGCAGGTACTTCTTTTGTTCTAGCACGAGAAGGAACAGCCTTCTTCTATGATAAGTACCGATCGGCAGTCAGATTCATGCTTAAAGCAAAACTGTACAATAGTGACTCATGGCTAGACCTGGGCATGATGACTTTGCAGGAGGTATAGAAAGAAAGTAAAGACAGAATGATTTGAGTTTTAGCAGTAGCGGTGCATGGGTAAAATCACTAAGGAAGCCAAGCCAAGCCAGGAAAAAAGCCACATTACAACCTATGTTGTGATAATTGCGTTGTTTGCTCTGTAACCAATTAGTTCATACACCACAGTGATTTACAATAAGGCCGTGACAACAGAAAGACAACAGTCACACAGTGGCGGAATAAATTAATCTACACATACGTTTGTTTCATTACGAAACCAGAGAGCAACATCTGTCCAGTGAAGTCAACAAAGCAAATATTGCGTGTAACAAATATAACAAAGTTAAATCACCATGGTCAAGCAAGTTAATGTTTTCATCAGTTCATTAAACTACTGATTTTGAACCACGGAGTTACCGCAAGTGAGCTCAAAGACAACAGGGAGCACTGCCTCCACTATTCCAGCACCACTTCAACTTAAACATTTAAACATCATCAGATCAACGAGGCTACAGTTGAAGTCGGAAGTTTACTTACACTTAGGTTGGAGTCATTTAAAGTCGTTTTTCAACCACTCCACAAATTTCTTGTTAACAAACTATAGTTTTGGCA
Source organism: Salvelinus namaycush (assembly GCF_016432855.1). Classification (NCBI taxonomy): domain Eukaryota; kingdom Metazoa; phylum Chordata; class Actinopteri; order Salmoniformes; family Salmonidae; genus Salvelinus; species Salvelinus namaycush. Next base: position 12,561,003 of record NC_052325.1, read on the forward strand.
AGTCGGTTAGGACACCTACTTTGTGCATGACACAAGTCATTTTTCCAACTATTGTTTACAGACAGATTATTTCACTTATAATTCACTGTATCACAATTCCAGTGGGTCAGAAGTTTACATACACTAAGTTGACTTTGCCTTTAAACAGCTTGGAAAATTCGGGAAAATGATGTCATGGCTTTAGAAGCTTCTGATAGGCTAATTTACATAATTTGAGTCAATTGGAGGTGTACCTGTGGATGTATTTCAAGGCCTACCTTCAAACTCAGTGCCTCTTAGCTTGACATCATGGGGAAAATCAAAAGAAATCAGCCAACACCTCAGATTGTATAATTGTAGACCTCCACAAGTCTGGTTCACCCTTGGGAGCAATTTCCAAATACCTGAAGGTACCACGTTCATCTATACAAACAATAGTACACAAGTATAAACACCATGGGACCACGCAGCCGTCATACCACTCAGGAAGGAGACGCGTTCTGTCTCCTAGAGATAAATGTACTTTGGTGCGAAAAGTGGAAATCAATCCCAGAACAACAGCAAAGGACCTTGTGAAGATGCTGGAGGAAACCGGTACAAAAGTATCTATATCCAAAGTAAAACGAGTCCTATATGGACATAACCTGAATAGCCGCTCAGCAAGGAAGAAGCCACTGCTCCAAAACCACCATTAAAAAAGCCAGACTACGGTTTGCAACTGCACATGGGGACAAAGATTGTACTTTTTGAAGAAATGTCCTCTGGTCTGATGAAACAAAAATAGAACTGTTTGGCCATAATGACCATTGTTATGTTTGGAGGAAAAAGGTGGACGCTTGCAAGCCGAAGAACACCATCCCAACCGTGAAGCTCGAGGGTGGCAGCATCATGATGTGGGGGTGCTTTGCTGCAGGAGGGACTGGTGCACTTCACAAAATAGATGGCATCATGAGGTAGGAAAATTATGTGGATATATTGAAGCAACATCTCAAGACATCAGTCAGGAAGTTAAAGCTTGGTCGCAAATGGGTCTTCCAAATGGACAATGACCCCAAGCATACATCCAAAGTTGTGTCAAAATGGCTTAAGGACAACAAGTCAAGGTATTGGAGTGGCCATCACAAAGCCCTGACCTCAATCCTCTAGAAAATTTGTGGGCAGAACTGAAAAAGCGTATGCGAGCAAGGAGGCCTACAAACCTAAATAAAGTGATGATCCTAACTGACCTAAGACAGGGAATTTTTTACTAGGATTAAATATCAGGAATTGTGAAAAACTGAGTTTAAATGTATTTGGCTAAGGTGTATGTAAATGTTCGACATTTAGGGCCTGGTGTTAAGGGTCACGCTGTGTAATTCCAATGGCAGGGTTTTTTACTGACTTCCCACCCGACAGGTCATGGACTTTCTAAACTATCCAGAACAGGCACTAGGTGCTGGTGCTTGGTAGAGTATACAGGAGAGTTATTGGCTCGTAATATGTACACTGAACAAAAATATAAATGCAACATGTGAAGCGTTGGTCCCATGTTTCATGAGCTGAAATAAAAGATCCCAGAAATGTTCTATACGCACCAAAAACGTATTTTTCTCAGATGTTGTGCACAAAGATGTTTACATCCCTTTTAGTCAGAATTTCTCCTTTGCCAAGATAATTCATCCCCCTGATAGGTGTGGTATATCAAGAAGCTGATTAAACAGCATGATCATTACACAAGTGCACCTTGTGCTGGGGAAAATAAAAGGCAGGACGTCCAACTGGCCTCATAACCATAGACCACGTGTAACCATGACAGCCCAGGCCCTCCACATCCGGCTTCTTCACCTGCGGGATGGTCTGAGACAAGCCACCTGGACAGCTGATGAAACTGTGGGTGTGCACCACTGAATAATTGCTGCACAAACTGTCAGAAACTGTTTCAAGGAAGCTAATCTGCATGCTTGTCATCCTAACTAGGGTCTTGACCTGTCTGCAGTTCGGCGTCGTAACCGACTTCAATGGGCAAATGCTCTCCTTCAATGGCCACTGGCACGCTAGAGAAGTGTGCCCTTCATGGACGAATCTCAGTTTCAACTGTATTGGGCAGATGGCTGACAGTGTGTATGGCGTTGTGTGGGCAAGCACTTTGCTGATGTCAACATTGTGAACAGAATGCCCCATGGTGGCGGTGGGGTTATAGTATGGGGAGGCATAAGCTATGGACAATAAACACAATTGCATTTTATTGATGATCATTTTAATGCACAGAGTTACCGTGATGAGATCCTGAGTCCCATTGTTGTGCCATTCATCTGACGCCTTCACCTCATGTTTCAGCATGATAAATCATGGCCCGATGTCGCAAGGGTTTGTACACAATTCCTGGAAGCTGAAAATGTTCCAGTTCTTCCATGGCCTGCATACTCACCAGACATGTCACCTATTGACCATGTTTCGGATGCTCCCGCCAATATCCAGCTACCTCACAGCCATTGAAGAGGAGTGGGACAACATTACAAAGGCCACAATCAACAGCCTGATCAACTCTATGCGCAGAAGATGTGTCACGCTGCATGAGGCAAATGGTGGTCACACCAGATACGGACTGTTTTTTCTGATCCACGCCCCTACTTTTTTTAAAAGTATCTGTGACCAACAGATGCATATCTGTATTCCCAGTCATGTGAAATCCATAGATCACAGTAGGCTGTCGTGGGGAGAACGGATCATAATAATGGCTGAAACTTAGCAAATGGAATGGCATCAAACCATGTGTTTGATGTATTTGATGATATTATTCTGATTCCCCTCCAGTCATTACCACGACCCTGTTCTCCCCAATTAAGGTGCCACCAACCTCCTGTGCCATAGATTAGGGCCTAATACCTTTTTTTTCAATTGACTGATTTCTTATACAGTATGAACCGTAACTAAGTAAAATCTTTGAAATTGTTGCATGTTGACGTTGTATTTTTGTTCAGTGTGAGTACAGGGAGGCTGCTGTCTTGGGTTAAGCTCAGCCACTGGAGCATTCCCAGACAGAGTTGTGGCTGGAGTGTGAGGTTTTGTTTTCATAGAGGTGTGTGCAGTGCTGGCAACAACATGAACCTGGACAATATAATTTTTGTTGTTTACAAAGCATATACATTTGAAAGTCATTGGCATTGATTGATGACAAGAACATTTGTAATTGTTCAGTTCTATGAATTTCTTTCACATTTCTGGTTGTAAGTATTCACTGTTGTCATATGAATGACTTATTTGGAGTACAGTTTAGCCCCAAATCCTGGAAAACTTTCACCCCAAGTACAGACTTCCAGCTGATAAAGCAAAGGAGTCCATCTTGTGAGACCTGTGATCTGGGCCAAAGATAGTTGTCAATGAACTTGTGGACAGTAGAGGCTCACATCCGTATTCACATTATAGGACCTACGTATTAACTGAAAGCTGCATGACTTATGTAAGAGCCAATGTCAAAAGGTCAGTGAGTATTGGATGTTTTGTCTATTTCACAAAAGATACCTTGTGACAAACATGGAAATGCTTCTTTCATCCATGGCACTGAATCTGTGTGTAGTAAACTCACATTTTAGGACACTATCAGAGAGAGTTTGCCATTAATTCAGTAAACTACAATGGTGTCCTCTATCTTGGTAGGTTACCGATAACAACAAAGGCTGTTCTGTGTCAAAATCCCTTTGTGTTCCACAGAATGTGTTCTGACCACACAATGGAGGCTCTCAGGGAGGAAAAAACTGTCATCAAAAAGTGCTGATTCTTAGCAAGGCCTAGTATGTAACCTGACAGAAAAGCAATCTGAGTGTGAAAGAGGCTTGAGTCATAGCTTTCCTCAGAGGAAAAGCTGACTGCTTCAAATCACTTCATTACTATGCAAGACCATGTTCCTTTACAGTGAAGCCCACCATAGAAAGGAACTTTTACAGCGTTAGGTCCTTATCACATACCACAATACAGCAACACTCCATCAACACACAACGACAGTGTTATTGAGTGTTACTTTGCGGTGAGCGGTGAGTCGAAAGGACTCATAATTCTACATTATGAAGCTGTGTTGAAAACAATGTACTCTACTTGCCCTGCATGGTCCACTTCTTCAAGGAGAGATATCATCTTAAATACCTGCTACCAAAGATACCGCAGCGCTGATTGTAACTCCTCTCAAGTCAGAATTAAGGTGAGTCTACTGAGTCTCCTGTTGTGTTTGCTTCAGGACAATATGGCAGCATAGTGGGGGAGGCTCTCCCCTCTCAGCACCCAAGCATAACTCCAGCTGTTTTCATCACTCTCAAGGTTATTGATATGCATTGCAGACAAACATCTCATTGGCTTCAGTACTACAGTCGTTTTAAAGGAGAGTGCACTAGTTTCAACCCCTCAACCCCTTTAAAGTGGTTATAAATATAAAAAGCAAATAAATACAAATATTGAGACTTCATTCCAGACAGTTCATTCAAAGTCCAATAAACACCAATAAAACTAATGGGAATACATTACAGGTTCCAAAGGATGACACAATTATTACTTATGTTTGTAGATTATATTCTGATTTACACCTACTGCAAAATAATGTTTTATTGCAATAACATTATAATTACTGTAGGACCTTTAATATTATTTATCAGAAATTGTGTAATTCACTGTCAACCAAATATGTATTACAGCTCCTCAAATGACAAACTGGTCTGATACATGCGTGCTCGACCTACTTGCGCAACGCCCTCGCTCTCTGACTAGAAATAGGAGTGAATCCTCAAACTCCGGCAAACTCCAGGCTGAGGACCGTTGAGTCTTATAAAGGGTCTGGAGCTCTCGGATACAGGACTGGCTATATGGGACGCTACTTGGATGTCACAGTCTTTCACTCTCCTAAGGGATCATATTAATTATTTAAAGGTTTTCTATTTTTACATTTTTTAAGTTACTTTCCCGTCGCGACGTTCTCATTCAGGATAGATGATTCTGTGCAGCTGGCTGATGCAGTCCGCCCATCATCATACTTGGGAATCTAGAACATTCGGATGTTCTGTTGATCCCGACTTTATTCTTCTTTAGGACACTTTCTATTTTATGGAAAGACGGAGGACAATATCACAATTCGTTACAAAATGGATTTAAATCCAAGCGTAAAATGTAAAATAGTTGTCGTTGGGGATAGTGAATGTGGGAAAACCGCTCTACTTAATGTGTTTGCAAAAGATTCATTTCCTGAGGTGAGTTTTGTGACATATTTGTCATTTTTTAAAACATGATTATTATGAGTTATTAATCAGCTTGCAACATTTCTTTCTGTGTCTAAACATGGATATCACCATTTTATTTCATCTGTAGGGCTACATTCCCACGGTGTTTGAGAACTACACGGCCAGTTTTGAAATCGATACGCAGAGAGTTGAACTCCGTCTGTGGGACACTTCAGGTGAGGACCCACTGCACATTATTACCCTTCTGAAAGCCTACGTCACTGTCATACATGCTGTAGCTAATAAATACCAGGCATGAAACATCTAGAGTGTTCTGCAACAGAAAACAAGCATGGAATCCTGATATGCAGTATTGGCCACATTATGTGCTTTACAGTAACAGCCAGTCCCTTTGAGAGGAATGGTCTGACGCTGCCTCTCTGGAATGTGGTAAAGGGGTAGATAGGAGTCGGATAACAGTTATGGAAACCTTTTGTACACCACCAGCATTAGCCTACATCTGAAACGACCCGCACAACCTTGAACACCTGACAATGTGGGTACTCAAACACTGGTGTTGCCTCTGTATAGAATTGTACATCAGTCTTGTGAAATCAACATAGGCTACTTACTGACATACATTTTTGTCCTGTGCACTCTGAAGTAAAGGCAAACCTTGCATTGGCACCTGTTTTGTATGCCTCAGTCTGTAGGAGTATATTTGTACTTCATTTATGAGACCTTTTTTCAGCTGTCTATGAGGAGAGACAATCTAAAGGGCGGTAACGAAATTAGAGACACTTATTTTCCCCTGGCCAACATACACACATTTTCACTCTGAGAGCTTGGCCTGGCCGGTCCTCTTGCATTATTTGTTTTATAAAGCCGCCCCCCCTCACAGCCTCACACACTCAACAGGAATCCCATATAAAGATCCCCGGGGGATCTAACCCAAACCCAGCCCCAGGTCTGGTCTGCACAATCTAACCCAGCCCCAGGTCTGGTCTGCACAATCTAACCCAGCCCCAGGTCTGGTCTGCACAATCTAACCCAGCCCCAGGTCTGGTCTGCACAATCTAACCCAGCCCCAGGTCTGGTCTGCACAATCTAACCCAGCCCCAGGTCTGGTCTGCACAATCTAACCCAGCCTCAGGTCTGGTCTGCACAATCTAACCCAGCCCCAGGTCTGGTCTGCACAATCTAACCCAGCCCCAGGTCTGGTCTGCACAATCTAACCCAGCCTCAGGTCTGGTCTGCACAATCTAACCCAGCCCCAGGTCTGGTCTGCACAATCTAACCCAGCCCCAGGTCTGGTCTGCACAATCTAACCCAGCCTCAGGTCTGGTCTGCACAATCTAACCCAGCCCCAGGTCTGGTCTGCACAATCTAACCCAGCCTCAGGTCTGGTCTGAACAATCTAACCCAGCCTCAGGTCTGGTCTGCACAATCTAACCCAGCCTCAGGTCTGGTCTGCACAATCTAACCCAGCCTCAGGTCTGGTCTGCACAATCTAACCCAGCCTCAGGTCTGGGGGGGATCGGTTAAGCTAACGTAGGCTAATGCGATTAGCATGAGGTTGTAAGTAACAAGAACATTTCCCAGGACATAGACATATCTGATATTGGCAGAAAGCTTACATTCTTGTTAATCTAACTGCACTGTCCAATTTACAGTAGCAATTACAGTGAAAGAATACCATGCTATTGTTTGAGGAGAGTGCACAATTTTGAACATGAAAATGTATTAATAAACAAATTAGGCACATTTGGGCAGTCTTGATACAACATTTTTAACAGAAATGCAATGGTTCATTGGATCAGTCTAAAACTTTGAACATACACTGCTGCCATCTAGTGGCCAAAATCTAAATTGCACCTGGGCTGGAATAATACATTATGGCATTTCTCTTGCATTTCAAAGATGATGGTTTTTTGTTTGTATTATCTTTTACCAGATCTATTGTGTTATATTCTCCTACATTCCTTTCACAGTTCCACAAACTTCAAAGTGTTTTTTTTTTCAAATAGTACCAAGAATATCCATATCCTTGCTTCAGGGCCTGAGCTACAGGCAGTTAGATTTGGGTATGTCATTTTAGGCGAAAATTGGAGAGAAAAAAAAGGGGCGGATCCTTAAGAGGTTTTAACCCAGGTCCAGGTCTGGGGGATCTAACCTTAACCCTGGGGGATCTAACCTTAACCCTGCCTCAGGTCTGGGGGATCTAACCTTAACCCTGGGGGATCTAACCTTAACCCTGCCTCAGGTCTGGGGGATCTAACCTTAACCCTGGGGGATCTAACCTTAACCCTGGGGGATCTAACCTTAACCCAGCCCCAGGTCTGGAGGTAATTACCTGCTAAACTACAGTTGCGGATGCCTCCAGCCTGGACTGGTTGGGTGATTGGGCTGCTCTGCCTCCCTGGGTCTGTGTACTGCTCTGGGAGGAGAGGGAGTAGTAGGGGGAAAGAGAAAGGGGGATACCTAGACAGTTGTATAACTGAATGCATTCAACTGAAATGTGTCTTATGCATTTATCCCAACCCCTCTGAATCAGAGAGGTGCGGGGGGCTGCCTTAAGTGACAGTCACATCATCAGCACCCAGGGAACAGTGGGTTAACTGCTTTGCTCAGAACATAAGATTTTTACCTTGTCAGCTCGGGGATTTGATCCAGCAACCTTTCAGTTACTGGTCCAACGGTCCTACCCACCAGGCTACCTGCCGGTCAGGGAGTCCTCTGGGCTGGGTGGAGACGTGTGTGTAGAGAGGGGGTAGTAAGGGGTTGAGGGAGTGCTTTGGGCTAGGTGAAGAGGGGTGTGTAGAGAGGGGTGAGGGAGTGCGTTGGGCTGCCTCTCCTCTGCTCTGTGACCTTAAGCTGATTGTGGCGTCCCTTGGGTCTGTCCAGGACACGACTCAGTGATTACACCACAGCTTCAGGAAGAGCTGACACCAGTATTGACACACCAGGGCTGATACACCAGGGCAGCCCTCACCACACACACCAGTCCTCACCAGACACACCAGTCCTCACCAGACACACCAGTCCTCACCACACACACCAGTCCTCACCACACACACCAGTCCTCACCACACACACCAGTCCTCACCACACACACCAGTCCTCACCACACACACCAGTCCTTACCACACACACCAGTCCTTACCACACACACGAGTCCTCACCACACACACCAGTCCTCACCACACACACCAGTCCTTACCACACACACCAGTCCTCACCACACACACCAGTCCTCACCACACACACCAGTCCTTACCACACACACCAGTCCTCACCACACACACCAGTCCTCACCACACACACCAGTCCTCACCACACACACCAGTCCTCTCCAGACACACCAGTCCTCACCACACACCAGTCCTCACCACATACCAGTCCTCACCACACACCAGTCCTCACCAGACACACCAGTCCTCACCACACACCAGTCCTCACCACACACCAGTCCTCACCAGACACACCAGTCCTCACCAGACACACCAGTCCTCACCACACACCAGTCCTCACCAGACACACCAGTCCTCACCAGACACACCAGTCCTCACTAGACACACCAGTCCTCACCACACACACCAGTCCTCACCAGACACACCAGGGCTGACACACACACCAGTCCTCACCACACACCAGTCGTCACCACACACCAGTCCTCACCACACACACCAGTCCTCACCACACACACCAGTCCTCACCACACACACCAGTCCTCACCACACACACCAGTCCTCACCAGACACACCAGTCCTCACCAGACACACCAGTCCTCACCACACACACCAGTCCTCACCACACACACCAGTCCTCACCACACACACCAGTCCTCACCACACACACCAGTCCTCACCACACACACCAGTCCTCTCCAGACACACCAGTCCTCTCCAGACACACCAGTCCTCACCACACACCAGTCCTCACCAGACACACCAGTCCTCACCAGACACACCAGTCCTCACCAGACACACCAGTCCTCACCACACACCAGTCCTCACCAGACACACCAGGGCTGACACACATCTAAGGAGTTCCACTGGACCAGCAATCCCCTCCCTCTCATCACAACATGATGGTGTGATAACGTAGATTTGGTGGAATTGTTTTGATAACCTTGTGGATAGGGTGGCGCGTTTTGAGATACATGATAGTTGTTTATTGTTATCACAAACGAGTCTCATGTGGAAATTGGAGTACCGCAACTACGTATAATGGGTAAAGAGCCTCCAACACAACTAGGTATAATGGGTAAAGAGCCTCCAACACAACTAGGTATAATGGGTAAAGAGCCTCCAACACAACTAGGTATAATGGGTAAAGAGCCTCCAACACTTTGCCACCCTCTCTCTCTCTCTCTACTTTATAATGCACATGTAGTCCACTTAGACTCGTGCTAGTTTTCTTAAAAGTGTATACATCTATTCTAGTGATTAATTGAACATCATCCCATATCATGGTAGCCTCATTATACTGCACATGCCATGTACAGTAGTTTCTCTCCTAGGGATATCAGTAAAGATGCTGGATCTTAATTTGATCACCCTGTTGCAGGAGAACTTTCCTGCAATGCAGGAAATTTAAAACGTATAGCAAAGAGACTTCTGAAGTTTGTAATTTCCACTTTGAAATGTCAGACTTGATTTTCCCTTACGAAAAATGTATCAACCACTACAAAAATGTCCATTGATTATAATCTACATAATAATTCACATTTCCTGTTGCCGATTGATAATTTTTTCTGCTGTAGAAAACTAGCTCAAATTAAGATCCTACATCAGTTGGTGAGTTCACTGAAATATAGGGTTACCCAGATGATCTTGTCTAGCTCCCTTCTCATCACATAGTACCCTACTCATTATTTTAGAGCTTTCTGGACCAACCTGCATGAAGAATAGCACCTGAGAATAACTCTAACACAGTTAGCTGAAAGGTCATTAGAAATGCATGGGACTCCAGTGTTCTAGGTTCTGTATGTGGATCAATGTGTTTAGTAGAGGAATTCCCCCCCCCCAGTGGAATGTCAATGGTCTGACCGTGTCATTGGTCCGGCGAAGTGGTTATATCCACCCCTGTGAGAAATATCCTCCTGGAGATTTCCTGTCTCTCTCCTATAAGCACAACTATTACTTATATGTAATAGTTATGTGCATTGACTTGGGTTGGTGTCCTGTATTTCTGTAGCCCCTAACCCACCTATCTGATCGATGAGCTGTACGTTGAATGAGGAAAGATGCCTTAGATTAGTTTGATGTCGTTGTTTTATCATGTACACTTTTCATCACGTCTCACAGCGACATATACATTTACTGTACTTCGAGCCTAAAATTGCAATTTCTTACAGTCTGTTAGGTTTACCCCATTTTTATCAACTCAATCCTACAACACTATTTTAATGTTCCCATGGAAAATCCTTCATACCAGAGTTTTAAACATTCCAAATCCCCCACGTCTTCTGGTCGAGCCATTTATCAGACCTTAAGGTGGGCTATGAAAATAAGGGCCTCAAGGCTGTTTGTTTAACATAAGAAATCTGACTCGCCAGACTTGAAAATATTTCTTCATTGTTTACATCTGCTGGTGTGAATTTGTTCGTGGAGAAACGTGCCGGGAGGGGCATCCATGTCATACCACAGCATATGATTTATAGGCACTCTACCATGTCCAAATATTCAAATGGGCCCACTGGTACAGAAGTTTACTCCTGAGAATTCAAACTGAGTTTAATTGTGTTTAGGTAAATTAGAGTGAAAATTGAAAAGACAGATGGTGATGGTGCCATTGGTGTTTTGGTCCGTGTTTTGGTCCAGAGTGGGACCATCTGGATTCCATTTGTGAATCAAAACATTTCTGGTTTGGGTGGGGGAAAACGTTGTAAAGCCAGCTTCAGAAGTAATGGATCAGGTTTTGAGTGATTGTTATGACTTCAAGTCATGATGTGAAATAGCATACTTTAACCCCGCATTCTTTAGAATTCAATGGCACAATTCAGGAACCTAGCTTATTCTACATGGCTTTGTATTCTAAAGGAGAAAGCCCTTTGGCATGGAACCCTTAGACAATTACACAAATCTCCTTTCTGAGAATGAGAAGCTGTTTCCTACAGTAGAGACTATGTGTGAGATATGGTGTTTTCGTGCAGCCAGTTTGGATTAAAGGTAATATATAACCTGTGTGAGGAGAGGAGCCCCCTCATGTTGTAACTCAAAGACCACCCTACTGTGGGAAACTAGAAAATCCCCACCATTTTTCACAGAGGCACAATGGGGAGATGGGAACTTCCAGACATTAGTGTTGGTTTGGTTTCTTTACCTGGGATCCAACCTGACCCAGTCCACCACAGAGCTTCAACAGCCATAAAGATTCTCTACATTCCACACTACACACATTTATCCCAGGAAAACCTTCAGGACATGAGGCTATGTTACAGATTGTTTAGTGTGCAGTATGTACGTCACAAGTGTGTATTTCACTGGTAAAATACCTCATAGAATTTTGTATTAGTTGGATTCTGTAACTTTGTTTCTACTCCTGTTTGGAATGGGGACCACTGCAGTTTGATCAATCTCTGAAAATAACATTGTCATTGTTTGAATCAACGCATCTATGGAAAGGTACATGTTGGTTAACTTACAGGAAGTTGAGGAAGTACCGTGACCCAGTTACCACAGACCCGCTTTTACTTGACTAACAACATGGTGACGTGTTTGAATTGCAGGTTCACCATACTATGACAACGTGCGACCTCTCTCCTACCCGGACTCTGATGCAGTCCTCATCTGCTTTGACATCAGCAGACCAGAGACCCTGGACAGTGTACTGAAGAAGGTGAGTGTTTTGGGATGATGTAGCGGACTCTTGTTCTGGAAGATAAGCTGCCTCGGCTCCTCTTGAACTGGTGAACAATGGCCTGTCCCAATGGCATTTTCATTCAGTCCCCTTGACCCTCTCTAGAAAGGCCTCCATTTGTGTTTCTGGGTCAAGTGACCTCTGAAAAACCTAATTCTGCTGAAAACTAGCTTTACCAATGAGAGGAGACTAGAACTAGGGCTGTACCAATGAGAGGAGACTAGAACCAAGGCTTTACCAATGAGAGGAGACTAGAACTAGGGCTTTGCCAATGAGAGGAGACTAGAACTAGGGCTTTACCAATGAGAGGAGAATAGAACTAGGGCTGTACCAATGAGAGGAGACTAGAACTAGGGCTGTACCAATGAGGGGGTACTAGAACTAGGGCTGTACCAATGAGAGGAGACTAGAACTAGGGCTGTACCAATGAGAGGAGACTAGAACTAGGGCTGTACCAATGAGAGGAGACTAGAACTAGGGCTGTACCAATGAGAGGAGACTAGAACTAGGGCTGTACCAATGAGAGGAGACTAGAACCAAGGCTTTACCAATGAGAGGAGACTAGAACTAGGGCTGTACCAATGAGGGGGTACTAGAACTAGGGCTGTACCAATGAGAGGAGACTAGAACTAGGGCTGTACCAATGAGAGGAGACTAGAACTAGGGCTGTACCAATGAGAGGAGACTAGAACTAGGGCTGTACCAATGAGAGGAGACTAGAACCAAGGCTTTACCAATGAGAGGAGACTAGAACTAGGGCTGTACCAATGAGGGGGGACTAGAACTCGAACCGTACCAATGAGGGGGGACTAGAACTCGAACCGTACCAATGAGGGGGGACTAGAACTAGGACCGTACCAATGAGGGGGGACTAGAACTAGGACCGTACCAATGAGGGGGGACTAGAACTAGGGCCATACCAATGAGGGGGGACTAGAACTAGGGCCATACCAATGAGGGGGGACTAGAACTAGGACCATACCAATGAGGGGGGACTAGAACTAGGACCGTACCAATGAGGGGGGACTAGAACTAGGACCATACCAATGAGGGGGGACTAGAACTAGGACCATACCAATGAGGGGGGACTAGAACTAGGACCATACCAATGAGGGGGGACTAGAACTAGGACCATACCAATGAGGGGGGACTAGAACTAGGACCATACCAATGAGGGGGGACTAGAACCAGGGCTGTACCAATGAGAGGAGACTAGAACCAAGGCTTTACCAATGAGAGGAGACTAGAACTAGGGCTGTACCAATGAGAGGAGACTAGAACCAAGGCTTTACCAATGAGAGGAGACTAGAACCAGGGCTGTACCAATGAGAGGAGACTGGAACTAGGACTGTACCAATGAGAGGAGACTAGAACCAGGGCTGTACCAATGAGAGGAGACTAGAACTAGGGCTGTACCAATGAGGGGGTACTAGAACTAAGGCTGTACCAATGAGAGGAGACTAGAACTAGGGCTGTACCAATGAGAGGAGACTAGAACTAGGGCTGTACCAATGAGAGGAGACTAGAACCAGGGCTGTACCAATGAGAGGAGACTAGAACTAGGACTGTACCAATGAGGGGGGACTAGAACTAGGACCTTACCAATGAGGGGGGACTAGAACTAGGACCATACCAGTGAGGGGGGACTAGAACTAGGACAATACCAATGAGGGGGGACTAGAACTAGGGCCATACCAATGAGGGGGGACTAGAACTAGGGCTGTACCAATGAGGGGGGACTAGAACTAGGGCCATACCAATGAGGGGGGACTAGAACTAGGGCCATACCAATGAGGGGGGACTAGAACTAGGACCATACCAATGAGGGGGGACTAGAACTAGGACCATACCAATGAGGGGGGACTAGAACTAGGACAGTACCAATGAGGGGGGACTAGAACTAGGACCATACCAATGAGGGGGGACTAGAACTAGGACCATACCAATGAGGGGGGACTAGAACTCGAACCGTACCAATGAGGGGGGACTAGAACTTGGACCGTACCAATGAGGGGGGACTAGAACTTGGACCGTACCAATGAGGGGGAACTAGAACTAGGACCGTACCAATGAGGGGGGACTAGAACTAGGGCCGTACCAATGAGGGGGGACTAGAACTAGGACCGTACCAATGAGGGGGGACTAGAACTAGGGCCATACCAATGAGGGGGGACTAAAACTAGGGCCATACCAATGAGGGGGGACTAGAACTAGGACCATACCAATGAGGGGGGACTAGAACTAGGACCGTACCAATGAGGGGGGACTAGAACTAGGACCATACCAATGAGGGGGGACTAGAACTAGGGCCATACCAATGAGGGGGGACTAGAACTAGGACCATACCAATGAGGGGGGACTAGAACTAGGGCCATACCAATGAGGGGGGACTAGAACCAAGGCTTTACCAATGAGAGGAGACTAGAACTAGGGCTGTACCAATGAGAGGAGACTAGAACTAGGGCTGTACCAATGAGAGGAGACTAGAATTAGGGCTGTACCAATGAGAGGAGACTAGAACTAGAGCTGTACCAATGAGGGGGTACTAGAACTAGGGCTGTACCAATGAGGGGGGACTAGAACTCGAACCGTACCAATGAGGGGGGACTAGAACTAGGACCGTACCAATGAGGGGGGACTAGAACTAGGACCGTACCAATGAGGGGGGACTAGAACTAGGACCGTACCAATGAGGGGGGACTAGAACTAGGGCCGTACCAATGAGGGGGGACTAGAACTAGGGCCATACCAATGAGGGGGGACTAGAACTAGGGCCATACCAATGAGGGGGGACTAGAACTAGGACCGTACCAATGAGGGGGGACTAGAACTAGGACCATACCAATGAGGGGGGACTAGAACTAGGACCTTACCAATGAGGGGGGACTAGAACTAGGACCATACCAATGAGGGGGGACTAGAACTAGGACCATACCAATGAGGGGGGACTAGAACTAGGACCATACCAATGAGGGGGGACTAGAACTAGGACCATACCAATGAGGGGGGACTAGAACTAGGACCATACCAATGAGGGGGGACTAGAACTAGGACCATACCAATGAGGGGGGACTAGAACTAGGACCATACCAATGAGGGGGGACTAGAACTAGGACCATACCAATGAGGGGAGACTAGAACTAGTACCATACCAATGAGGGGGGACTAGAACTAGGACCATACCAATGAGGGGGGACTAGAACCAGGGCTGTACCAATGAGAGGAGACTAGAACCAAGGCTTTACCAATGAGAGGAGACTAGAACTAGGGCTGTACCAATGAGAGGAGACTAGAACCAAGGCTTGACCAATGAGAGGAGACTAGAACCAAGGCTTTACCAATGAGAGGAGACTAGAACCAAGGCTTTACCAATGAGAGGAGACTAGAACCAGGGCTGTACCAATGAGAGGAGACTAGAACTAGGGCTGTACCAATGAGGGGGTACTAGAACTAGGGCTGTACCAATGAGAGGAGACTAGAACTAGGGCTGTACCAATGAGAGGAGACTAGAACTAGGGCTGTACCAATGAGAGGAGACTAGAACTAGGGCTGTACCAATGAGAGGAGACTAGAACTAGGGCCATACCAATGAGGGGGGACTAGAACTATGGCCATACCAATGAGGGGGGACTAGAACTAGGACCATACCAATGAGGGGGGACTAGAACTAGGACAGTACCAATGAGGGGGGACTAGAACTAGGACAGTACCAATGAGGGGGGACTAGAACTAGGACCATACCAATGAGGGGGGACTAGAACTAGGGCCATACCAATGAGGGGGGACTAGAACTAGGGCCGTACCAATGAGGGGGAACTAGAACTTGGACCGTACCAATGAGGGGGAACTAGAACTAGGACCGTACCAATGATGGGGGACTAGAACTAGGGCCGTACCAATGAGGGGGGACTAGAACTAGGGCCGTACCAATGAGGGGGGACTAGAACTAGGGCCGTACCAATGAGGGGGGACTAGAACTAGGGCCATACCAATGAGGGGGGACTAAAACTAGGGCCATACCAATGAGGGGGGACTAGAACTAGGACCATACCAATGAGGGGGGACTAGAACTAGGACCGTACCAATGAGGGGGGACTAGAACTAGGACCGTACCAATGAGGGGGGACTAGAACTAGGACCATACCAATGAGTGGGGACTAGAACTAGGGCCATACCAATGAGGGGGACTAGAACTAGGACCATACCAATGAGGGGGGACTAGAACTCGAACCGTACCAATGAGGGGGGACTAGAACTAGGACCGTACCAATGAGGGGGGACTAGAACCAGGGCTGTACCAATGAGAGGAGACTAGAACCAAGGCTTTACCAATGAGAGGAGACTAGAACTAGGGCTGTACCAATGAGAGGAGACTAGAACCAAGGCTTTACCAATGAGAGGAGACTAGAACCAGGGCTGTACCAATGAGAGGAGACTGGAACTAGGACTGTACCAATGAGAGGAGACTAGAACCAGGGCTGTACCAATGAGAGGAGACTAGAACCAAGGCTTTACCAATGAGAGGAGACTAGAACCAGGGCTGTACCAATGAGAGGAGACTAGAACTAGGGCTGTACCAATGAGGGGGTACTAGAACTAAGGCTGTACCAATGAGAGGAGACTAGAACTAGGGCTGTACCAATGAGAGGAGACTAGAACTAGGGCTGTACCAATGAGAGGAGACTAGAACTAGGGCTGTACCAATGAGAGGAGACTAGAACTAGGGCTGTACCAATGAGAGGAGACTAGAACTAGGGCTGTACCAATGAGAGGAGACTAGAACTAGGGCTGTACCAATGAGGGGGTACTAGAACTAGGGCCGTACCAATGAGGGGGGACTAGAACTCGAACCGTACCAATGAGGGGGGACTAGAACTAGGACCGTACCAATGAGGGGGGACTAGAACTATGGCCATACCAATGAGGGGGGACTAGAACTAGGACCATACCAATGAGGGGGGACTAGAACTAGGACCGTACCAATGAGGGGGGACTAGAACTAGGACCATACCAATGAGGGGGGACTAGAACTAGGGCCATACCAATGAGGGGGGACTAGAACTAGGACCATACCAATGAGGGGGGACTAGAACTAGGGCATACCAATGAGGGGACTAGAACAAGGCTTACCAATGAGAGGAGACTAGAACTAGGGCTGTACCAATGAGAGGAGACTAGAACTAGGGCTGTACCAATGAGGGGAGACTAGAACTAGGGCTGTACCAATGAGAGGGGACTAGAACTAGGGCTGTACCAATGAGGGGGGACTAGAACTAGGGCTGTACCAATGAGGGGGGACTAGAACGGGCTGTACCAATGAGGGGGGGACTAGAACTAGACCTGTACAATGAGGGGGGACCTAGAATAGGACCGTACCAATGAGACGGGGGCTAGAACTAGGCTGTACCAATGAGAGGAGACTAGAACTAGGCTGTACCAATGAGAGGGACTAGAACTAGGCCTTACCAATTAGAGGGGGAGGACTAAGAACTAGGCCATACCAATGGGGGGGACTAGAACTATGCCATACCAATGATGGGGGTAGACTCTGACCTCCAATGAGGGGGGACTAGAACTAGGGCTACCATGAGGGGACTAGAATAGGGCCATACATGAGGGGGACTAGAACTAGGGACCATACAATGAGGGGGGACTAGAACCTAGGCCATACCAATGAGGGGGGACTAGAACTAGGACCATACCAATGAGGGGGACTAGAACGGACATACATGAGAGGGGACTAGAACTAGGACCATACCAATGAGGGGGGACTAGAACTAGACCATACCAATGAGGGGGACTAGAACAGGACCATACAATGAGGGGGACTAGAACTAGGGCCATGACAATGAGGGGGGACTAGAACTAGGGCGTACCAATAGGGTAGACTAGAACTTCAAGAGGCATAACCAGAGAGAGGAGACTAGAAAGCTTAGGGGACATTACCAACTGAGAGGGATGAGACTAGAAACTAGGGCCATGACTCTACTGAGGGGGCGGTATGCTAGAACTAGGACCATGAGGACTACTAGCTTAAAGGGGGGACTAGAACTAGGACATGTATCCATGAGGGGGGACTAGAACTAGGACGTACCAATGAGGGGGAGACTAGAACTAGACCATACCAATGAGGGGGACTAGAACTAGGACAATACCAATGAGGGGGGACTAGAACTCAACCGTACCAATGAGGGGGGACTAGAACTTGGACCGCATACCAATGGGGGGGACTAGACTTGACCAACCAATGAGGGGGACTATAACTAGGACCGTACCAATGAGGGGGGACTAGAACTAGGGCGTACCCATGAGGGTGGGACTAGAACTCTAGGACCGTACCAATGAGTGGGGGACTAGAACTAGGCCATACCAGAGGGGGGACAAACTAGCATACATGAGGGGGACGAGAACTAGGACCGTACCAATGATGGGGGACTAGCTTGGACCGTACCAATGAGGGGGACTAAACTAGGACCATACCAATGAGGGGGACTAGAACTAGGCCATACCAGAGAGGGGGGACTATAAAACTAGGACCATACCACAATGAAGTGGGACTAAACTAGGGCCATACCCAATGAGGTGGGACTAGAACCAATGGCTTTACAATGAGAGGAGACTAGAACTAGGGCTGTACCAATGAGAGGAGACTAGAACTAGGGCTTACAATGAGAGGAGACTAGAATAGGGCTGTACATGAGAGGAGACTAGAACTAGAGCTTACCAATGAGGGGGACTAGACTAGGGCTGTACCAATGAGGGGGGACTAGAACTAGGCCTGTACCATAGAGGGGGACTAGAACTAACCGTACAATGGGGGGACTAGAACAGGCGTACCAATGAGGGGGACTAGAACTAGGCCGTAACCAATGACGGGGTACAGAACTAGGAGACCGTTACCAATGAGGTGGGCTAGAACTAGGCCGTACAATGAGGGGGAACTAGAAACTAGGGCCGTACCAATGAGGGGACTAGAACTAGGGCCATACCAATGAGGGGGCTAGAACTAGGGCATACCAATGAGGGGGGACTAGAACTAGGACCATCCCAATGAGGGGGGACTAGAACTTAGGACCTACAATGAGGGGGACTAAACTAGGACAATACCAATGAGGGGGGACTAGAACTAGGACCATACCAATGAGGGGGGACTAGAACTAGACCATACCAATGAGGTGGACTAGAACTGACCATACCAATGAGGGGGGACTGAACTAGACATACCAATGGGGGGGACTAGAACTAGGACCTACCATGAGGGGGGACTAGAACTAGGACCATACCAATGAGGGGGGACTAGAACTAGGACCATACCAATGAGGGGGGACGAGACCTAGGACCTACCAATGAGGGAGACTAGAACTAGGACCATACCTGAGGGGGACTAGAACTAGGACCATACCAATGAGGGGGGACTAGAACTAGGGCTGTACCATGATAGATACTAGTAACCAAGGCTTTACCATGAGAGAGACTAGACTAGGCTGTACCAATGAGAGGATACTAGAACCAAGGCTTGACCAATGAGAGGAGACTAGAACCAAGGCCTTTACCAATGAGAGAGACTAGAACCAAGGCTTGCCCAATGAGGGAGACTAGCAGCTAGGGCTGTACCAATGAGAGGGACTAGAAACAAAAGGCTTTACCATGAGAGGAGACTAAAACTAGGGCTGTCCATGAGAGGAACTAGAACCAAGGCTTGACCAATGAGAGGAGCAAGAACCAAGGCTTTTACCAATGAGAGGAGACTAGAACCAAGGCTTTACCAATGAGAGGAGACTGAACAGGGCTGTACCAATGAGAGAGACTAGAACTGGGCTGTACCATGAGGGGGGACTAGAACTAGCTGTACCAATGAGAGAACTAGAACTGGAAATGAAGGGACTGAAGGGCTGTACATAGAAGGAACTAGAACTAGGCTACCAATGAGAGGACTAGAACTAGGGCCATACCAATGAGGGGGGACTAACTAGGCCATACCATGAGGGGACTAAACTGGACCATACCAATGAGGGGGACTAGAACTAGGACAGTACAATGAGGGGGGACTAGAACTAGCGTACCAATGAGGGGGGACTAGAACTAGGACCTACCATGAGGGGGACTAAATAGGGCCATACCAATGAGGGGGATAACTAGGCCATCCAATGAGGGGGAACTAGAACTTGACCGTACCATGAGGGGGAACTAGAACTAGGACCGTACCAATGAGGGGGGACTAGAACTGGGCCGTACCAATGAGGGGGACTAGAACTAGGGCCGTACCAATGAGGGGGGACTGAATAAGGCCTACCAATGAGGGGCTAGAACTAGGCCGTACCAATGAGGGGGGACTAGAACTAGGGCCGTACCAATGTGAGGGGGGACTAAACTAGGCTACCAATGGGGGGACTAGAACTAGGACCATACCAAAGGGGGGACTAGAACTAGGACCTACCATGAGGGGGGACTAAACTCAGACCTAACCAATGAGGGGGACTAGAACTAGGCCATACCAATGAGGGGGGACTAGAAACTAGGACCATACCATAGGGGGGACTGAACTAGGACCGTACCAATGAGGGGGGACTAGAACTAGCTACCAATGAGGGGGCTAGAACTAGGACCTACCAATGAGGGGGACTAGACTAGGCGCATACCAATGAGGGGGACTAGAACTAGCCTACCAATGGGGGGGACCTAGAACTAGGACCATAACCAATGAGGGGGACTAGAACTAGGACCATACCAGAGGGGAGAATAGAACTAGACCGTACCAATGGAGGGGGACTAGAACTAGGACCGTACCAATGAGGGGGGACTAGAACTAGGGCTGTACCAATGGGAGGAGACTAGAACAATGGCTTACCAATGAGAGAGACTAGAACTAGGGCTGTACCAATGAGGAACTAGAACAGGCTTACAATGAGAGGAGACTAAAGGATGGCTAGTACCAATGAGAGGAGACGGCTAGACTGTACCCTGAGGGAGACTAGAACAGGCTTTACCAATGAGAGAGACTAGAACCAAGCTTACCAATGAGAGGAGACTAGAACAAGGCTGTACCAATGAGATAGAGACTAGAACTAGGGCTGTACCAATGAGGGGGTACTAGAACTAATGGCTGTACTCAATGAGAGGAGACTAGAACTAGGGCTGTACCAATGAGAGGAGACTAGAACTAGGGCTGTACCAATGAGAGGAACTAGAACTAGGGCTGTACCAATGATAGAGACTAGAATTAGGGCTGTACCATGAGAGGAGACTAGAACTAGAGCTGTACCAATGAGGGGGTACTAGAACTAGGCTGTACCAATGAGGGGGGACTAGAACTCGAACCGTACCATGAGGGGGGACTAGAACTAGGACCGTAACAATGGAGGGGGACTAGACTATGGCCATACCAATGAGGGGGGACTAGAACTAGGACCTAACAATGAGGGGGACTAGAACTAGGCCTACTCAATGAGGGGGGACTAGAACTAGACCATACCAATGAGGGGGAGACTAGAACTAGGGCCATACCAATGAGGGGGACTAAACTAGACCATACCAATGAGGGGGGACTAGAACTAGGGCCATACCAATGAGGGGGACGAGAACCGACTGGGCTACCAATGAGAGGAGACTAGAACTAGGGCTGTACCAATGAGAGGGACTAGAACTAGGCGTACAATTAGAGGACTAGAATAGGGCTGACCATTGAGAGGAGACTAGAACTAGGGCTGTACCAATGAGGGGTTACTAGAACTAGGGCTGTACCAATGATGGGGACTAGAACTAGGGCTGTACCAATGAGGGGGGACTAGAACTGAGCCTACCAATGAGGGGGGACTAAACTAGGAACTACCATGAGGGGGACTAGAACTAGGACCTACCAATGAGGGGGGACTAGAACTAGGACCAGTACCAATGAGGGGGGACTAGAACTAGGCCGTACCAATGAGGGGGGACTAGAACTGGGCCACTACCAATGAGGGGGGACTAGAACTAGGGCCATACCAATGAGGGGGGACTAGAACAGGACCTGTACCAATGGAGGGGGGACTAGAACGGACCGTACCAATGAGGGGGACTAGAACTAGACCCCTACCAATGAGGGGGGACTAGAACTAGGACCATACAATGAGGGGGGACTAGAACTAGGACCTACCAATGGGGGGGGACTAGAACTAGGACCATACCAATGAGGGGGACTAGAACTAGGACCATACCAATGAGGGGGACTAGAACTAGGACCATACCAATGAGGGGGGACAAGAACTAGGACCATACCAATGAGGGGGGACTAGAACTAGGACCATACCAATGAGGGGGGACTAGAACTAGGACCATACCAATGAGGGGGGACTAGAACTAGGCCTACAATAGGGGGACTAGAACTAGCATACAATGAGGGGGGACTAGAACTAGGCATACCAATGAGGGGGACTAGAACAGGCTGTACCAATGAGAGGAGACTATAACAGGCTTTGTACCAATGAGAGGAGACTAGAACTAGGGCTGTACCAATGAGAACTAGGAACCATAGGCTGTACCAAGTGGAGACAAGGTACTGAGAAGCTAGAACAAGGCTTTACCATGGGGAGACTAAACAGGGCTGTACAATGAGAGGGGGACTAGAACTAGGGCTGTACCAATGAGGGGTACTAGAACTAAGGCTGTACCAATGAGGGAGACTAGAACTAGGGCTCGTACCCAATGAGAGGGCCTAGAACTGGGCCGTACCAATGAGGGAGACTAGAACTAGGGCTGTAGCCAATGAGAGGGGACTGAAACTAGGGCCGTACCAATGAGGGGGTGACTAGAACTATGACCATACAATGAGGGGGACTAGAACTAGACCTACCAATGAGGTGGGGACTAAACTAGGACGTACCAATGAGGGGGACTAGAACTAGACGTACCAATGAGGGGGGACTAGAAACTAGGACCTACCAATGAGGGGGACTAGACTAGGACCATACATGAGGGGGGACTAGAACTGGACCATACCAATGAGGGGGAACTAGAACTTGGACCTACCAATGAGGGGGACTAGAACTAGGCTAACCAATGAGGGAGGACCTAGAACTAGGCTACCAATGAGGGGGACTAGAACTAGGCTAGACAATGGACATACCGAGGACTAGAACTAGGACTAACCAATAGAGGGGACTAGACAAGGCTTACCAAGAGGGGACTAGAACCTAGGGCTTACCAATGGGGAGACTAGAACTAGGCTGTACCAATGAGAGGAGACTAGAACCAAGGCTTTACCAATGGAGAGAGACTACGAACCAAGGCTTTACCAATGAGAGGAGACTAGAACCAGGGCTTGAACCATGAGAGAGAGACTAAACTAGGGCTGTACCAATGAGGGAGTATAGAACAAGGGCTTACCAATGAGAGAAGACTAGAACTACTAGGCTTACCAATGATAGGAGACTAGAACATAGGCTGTGACCAATGAGAGGAGACTAGAACTCGGGCTGTACCAATGAGGAAGGAACTAGAACTAGGGCTGTACCAATGAGAGGAGACTAGAAGGGCTGACCAATGATAGTAGACAGAACTAGGGCTGTACAATAGGGGACTAGAACTAGGGCCTACCAATGAGGGGAATAGAACTAGGCCCGTAACCAATGAGGGGACTAGAACTAGGACCAGTACCAATGAGGGGGGACTAGAACTAGGACGTACCAATGAGGGGGGACTAGAACTAGCGTACCAATGAGGGGGGACTAGAACTAGCGGTACCAATGAGGGGGGACTAGAACTAGGGCCGTACCAATGAGGGGGACTAGAACTAGGGCCGTACCAATGAGGGGGACTAGAACTAGGCCTACCAATGAGGGGGACTAGAACTAGGGCATCTACCAATGTAGTGGGGACTAAAACTAGGGCACTACAAATGAGGGGGACTAGAACTAGGCCTACCAATGAGGGGGACTAGAACTAGGCCGTACCAATGAGGGGGGACTAGAACTAGGCCGTACCAATGAGGGGGGACTAAACTAGGGCCGTACCAAGGGGGGACTAGAACTAGGGTACCGTACCAATGAGGGGGGACTAAAACTAGGCCGTACCATGAGGGGGGACTAGACTAGGACCATACCAATGAGGGGGACTAGAACTAGGACCGTACCAATAGAGGGGGGACTAGAAAAGACCATACCAATGGATGGGACTAGAACTGGGCCATACCAATGAGGGGGACTAGAACGAGACCATACCAATGAGGGGACTAGAACTAGGACCGATACCAATGGGGGGGGACTAGAACTAGGACCATACCAATGAGGGGGAACTAGAACTAGGACCATACCAATGAGGGGGACTAAACTAGGACATACAAATGAGGGGGGACTAGAACTAGGACCATACCAATGAGGGGACTAGAACTAGGACCATACCAATGAGGGGGACTAGAACTAGGACCATACAAGAGGGGAGACTAGAACTGGCTACCAATGAGGGGGACTAGAACTAGGACCTTACCAATGAGGGGAACTAGAACTAGGGCTGTACCAATGGAGGAAGACTAGAACAAGGCTTTACCAATGAGAGGAGACTAGAACTAGGGCTGTACCAATGAGAGGAGACTAGAACCAAGGCTTTACCAATGAGAGGAGACTAGAACCAGGGCTGTACCAATGAGAGGAGACTGACTAGGTCGTACCAATGAGGGAGACTAGAACAGGCTTTACCAATGAGAGGAGACTAAACCAAGGCTTTACCAATGAGAGGAGACTAGAACCAAGGCTGTACCAATGAGAGGAGACTAGAACTAGGTGGCTGTACCAATGAGGGGGACTAGAACTAGGCTGTACCAATGAGAGGAGACTAGACTAGTGCTGTAACCAATGAGGGTGAGACTAGAACTAGGGCTGACCAAAGGAGGGAGCTAGAACTAGGGCTGTACCAATGAGAAGATACTAGAATTAGGGCTGTACCAATGAGGGAGACTAGAACTAAGCCTACCATGAGGGGGGTACTAGAACTAGGGCCTGTACCAATGAGGGGGGACTAGAACTAGCGAACCGTACCAATGAGGGGGGACTAGAACTAGGACCGTACCAATGAGGGGGGACTAGTAACTATGGACCATACCAATGGAGGGGGGACTAGAACTAGGACCATACCAATGAGGGGGGACTAGAACTAGGCCGTACCAATGAGGGGGACTAGAACTAGGACCATACCAATGAGGGGGGACTAGAACTAGGGCCATACTCAATTTGGAGGGGGACTAGAACTCAGGACCATACCAATGAGGGGGACTATACTAGGGCCACATACCAATGAGTGGGGACTAGAACCAAGGCTTACCAATGAGAGGAGACTAGAACTAGGGCATGTACCAATGAGGGGATGACTAGAACTAGGCTGTACCAATGAGATAGAACCAGATGAGGGGCTGGTAACCAATGATGGAGACTAGAATACTAGGGCTGTACCAATGAGAGGAGATCTAGAACTATGGGCTGTACCAATGAGAGGAGACTAGAAACTAGGGCTGTACCAATGAGGGATGGAACTAGAACTTCGACGTACCAATGAGGGGGACTAGAACTTAGGACCGTACCATGAGGGGGACTAGAACTGAGACCGTACCAAGGAGGGGGACTAGAACTAGACCGTACCAATGAGGGGGGACTAGAATAGGCCGCCCAATGAAGGGGACTAGAACTAGGGCCATACCATGAGGGGGGACTAGAACTAGGGCCATACCAATGAGGGGGGACTAGAACTAGGACCATACCAATGAGGGGGGACTAGAACTAGGACCGTACACATGAGGGGGGACTAGAACTAGGACCTACCAATGAGGGGGGACTAGAACTAGACCATACAATGAGGGGGGACTAGAACTAGGACCAGTACCAATGAGGGGGGACTAGACAGGACCGCTACTATGAGGGGGAGACTAGAACTAGGACCATACCAATGAGGGGGGACTAGAACTAGGGCCATACCAATGAGGGGGACTAAAATAGGACCATACCATGAGGGGGGACTAGAACTAGGACATACCAATGAGGGGGGACTAGAACTAGGAACCATACCAATGAGGGGGGACTAGAACTAGGCCATACCAATGAGGGGGAGACTAGAACTAGGACCATACAATGAGGGGGGACTAGAATAGGACCATACCAATGAGGGGGGACTAGAACTAGGGCTTACCAATGAGAGGAGACTAGAACCAAGGCTTACCAATGGAGGAGACTAACTAGCTTACCAATGAGAGGATACTAGAACAGGCCTGACAATGAGAGGCTAGAACAAGGCTTACAATGAGGGAGTACTAGACAACTTTACTGAAGGAGACTAGACAGGGCTGTACCAATGAGAGGAGACTAGAACTAGGGCTGTACCAATGATGGGGTACTAGAACTAGGCTGTACCAATGAGGTGGGACTAGAACTAGCATGTAACAATTGAGAGGAGACTAAACTAGGGCTGTACCATGAGAGGAGACTAGAACTAGGGTTACCAATGAGAGAGCTAGAACTAGGGCCTACCAAAGGGTGGACTAGAACTAGACCTAAAAAACCAATGAGGGGGACTAGAACTAGGACCTACCAATGAGGGGGGACTAGAACAGGCATCCAATGAGGGGACTAGAACTAGGACGTACCAATAGAGGGGGACTAGAAACTAGGACCATACATGAGAGGGGACTAGAACTAGGCCATACCAATGAGGGGGGACTAGAAACTAGGGCCATACCATGAGGGGACTAGAACTGGACCATACCAATGAGGGGGACTAGAACTAGGCCTACCAATGAGGGACGAGACTAGAACTAGGGCTGTACCAATGAGGGGGACTAGAACTCAGGCTAACCATGAGGGGGAGACTAGAACTAGGAGCTGTACCAATGAGGGGACTAGAACCAAGGCTTTACCAATGAGGGGACTAGAACAGGGCTGTACCAATGAGGGAGACTAGACTAGGACTGTACCAATGAGGGAGCTAGAACCAGGGCTTTACCATGAGAGGAGACTAGAACCAGGCTTTACCAATGAGAGGACTAGAACCAGGGCTGTACCAATGAGAGGAGACTAGAACTAGGCTGTACCAATGAGGGAGCTAGAACTAGGCTTACCAATGAGAGGAGACTAGAACTAGGGCTGTACCAATGAGAGGAGACTAGAACTAGGGCTGTACCAATGAGAGGAGTACTAGAACTAGGCTGTACCAATGAGAGGAACTAGAACTAGGGCTGTACCAATGAGAGGAGACTAGATAGGCTGTACCATGAGAGAGACTAGAAATAGGGCTGTACAATGAGGGAGGACTAGAACCTAGGGCGTACCAATGAAGGGGGAACTAGACTAGGCCGTACCAATGAGGGGGACTAGAACTAGGACCGTACCAATGAGGGGGGACTAGAACTAGGACCGTACCAATGAGGGGGGACTAGAACTAGACCGTACCAATGAGGGGGACTAGAACTAGGAACGTACCAATGAGGGGGGGACTAGAACTAGGCCGTACCAATGAGGGGGACTAGAACTAGGGCCGTACCAATGAGGGGGGACTAGAACTAGGGCCGTACCAATGAGGGGGACTAGAACTAGGGCCATCAATGAGGGGGGACTAAGAACTAGGGCATACCAATGAGGGGGGACTAGAAACTAGGCCGTACCAATGAGGGGGGACTAGAACTAGACCGTACCAATGAGGGGGACTAGAAACTGGCATACCAATGAGGGGGGACTAGAACTAGGGCCATACCAATGAGGGGGACTAGAACTAGGACCATACCAATGAGGGGGGACTAGAACTAGGACCTACCAATGAGGGGGACTAGAACTAGGCCTACAATGAGGGGGACTAGAACTAGGACCGTACCAATGAGGGGGGACTAGAACTAGGACCGTAACCAATGAGGGGGACTAGAACTAAGGAGGGCCATACTGAGGGGGACTAGAACTAGGCCATACCAATGAGGGGGGACTAGAACTAGGCCGTACCAATGAGGGGGGACTAGAAACTAGGACCTACCAATGAGGGAGACTAGAAACTAGGACCGTACCAATGAGGGGACTAGAACTAGGACATGATACCATGAGGGGACTAGAACTAGGCATACCAATGAGGGGACTAGAACTGGCTTACCAATGAGAGGAGACTGAACTAGACCTACCAATGAGGGGGACTAGAACTAGGACCATACCATGAGGGGGAACTAGGAACCTAGGGCCATACCAATGAGGGAGATACTAGAACTAGGGACCTACCATGAGGGGGACTAGAACTAGACTGTACCAATGAGGGGGACTAGAACTAGGGCTGTACCAATGAGAGGAGACTAGACCAAGGGCTTTACCAATGAGAGAGACCTAGATACTAGGGCTGTACCAATGAGAGGAGACTAGAACTAGGCTTTACCAATGAGAGGAGACTAGAATCAGGGCTGTACAATGAGAGGAGACTAGAACTAGGTACCAATGAAAGACTAACTAATGAGGGGGGACTAGAACTACGGGCCATACCAATGAGGGGGGGCTAGAACTAGGACCATACCAATGAGGGGGGACTAGAACTAGGACGTACCAATGAGGGGGACTAGAACTAGGACCCAGTACCCAATGAGGGGGGACTAGAACTAGGACCGTACCAATGAGGGGGGACTAGAACCTAGGACCCATACCAATGAGGGGGACTAGAACTAGGACCATACCAATGAGGGGGAACTAGAACTAGGGAACGCTACCAATGAGGGGGGACTAGAACTAGGACCATACCAATGAGGGGGACTAGAACTAGGACCATACAATGAGGGGGACTAGAACTAGGCCTACCAATGAGGGGGGACTAGAACTAGACTACCAATGAGGGAGACTAGAACTAGGACCGTCAAGAGGGGGACTAGAACTAGGGCTCGTACCAATGAGGGGGACTAGACTAGGACCGTACCAATGAGGGGGGACTAGAACTAGGACGCACCAATGAGGGGGGACTAGAAACTAGGACCATCATGAGGGGGACTAGAACTAGGGACCATACCATGAGGGGGGACTAGAAACTAGGATACCAATGAGGGGGGACTAGAACTAGGACCATACCATGAGGGGGGACTAGAACTAGGGGCCATACATGAGGGGGACTAGAACTAGGACCATACAATGAGGGGGATAGAACTAGGACCGTACCAATGAGGGGGGACTAGAACTGGGCTTACCGGGTGGTATGGAGGAGACTAGAACTAGGTACTACCAATGAGGGACTAGAACCAGCTACCATGAGGGACTAGAACCAGCTACCATGAGAGGAGACTAGAACTCAGGCTGTACCAAGAGGAGGAGACTAGAACTAGGCTGTACCAATGAGGGAGACTAGATAGGGCCTGTACCAATGAGAGGAGACTAGAACTAGAGCCTGTCCAATGAGGGGGACTAGAACTAGGGCTTACAATAGGAGACAAACTGGCTACCAATGAGGGAGACTAGAACTAGGGCGTACCAATGAGGGGACTAGAACTAGGACAGTACCAATGAGGGAGACTAGAATAGGGCTTACCAATGAGGGGGACTAGAACTAGGCTTCCAATGAGGGGGGACTAGAACTAGGGCCGTACCAATGAGGGGGGACTAGAAACTAGACAGTACCAATGAGGGGGACTAGAACTAGGACCATACCAATGAGGGGGGACTAGAACTAGGACCGTACCAATAGGGGGACTAGAACTAGGGACCGTACCAATGAGGGGGGACTAGAAACTAGAGGACCGTACCAATGAGGGGGACTAGAACAGGACCTACCAATGAGGGTAGAACTAGAACTAGGCCATACAATGAGGGGGGACTAGAACTAGGACCACGTACCATGAGGGGGGACTAGAACTAGGCTGTACCAATGAGAGGAGACTAAATCAAGGCTTACCAATGAGAGCGAACTAGAACTAGGACCATACCAATGAGGGATAGACTAGAACTAAAGCTACATGAGGATGGAGACTAGAACAACCAGGGCTGTACAATGAGAGGTGACTAGAAACTAGGGCACTGTACCAATGAGGGGAGACTATAGAACGCAAGGCTTTACAATGAGAGGAGACTAGAACCAAGGCTTTACCAATGGAGGAGACTAGAACCAGGGCTGTACCAATGAGAGGAGACTAGAACTAGAGCTGTACCAATGAGGGACTAGAACTAGGGCGTACCAATGAGAGAGACTAGAACTAGGCTGTACCAATGAGAGGATAGAACTAGGCTGTAACAATGAGGAGGGAGACTAGAACTCGGGCCATTCCAATGAGGGGGGACTAGAAACTAGTGCCATACCAATGAGGGTGGAACTAGAACTAGGACCGTACCAATAGAAGGGGGGACTAGAACTAGGACCGTACCAATGAGGGTGAGACCTAGAGGACTAGAGACCATACCAATGAGGGGGAACTAGAACTAGGGCCAGTAACAATGAGGGGGAACTAGACCTAGACCGTACCAATGATGGGGACTAGACTAGGCCGTACCAATGAGGGGGGATCTACGAACTAGGACCGTACCAATGAGGGGGGACTAGAACTAGGCCGTACCATGAGGGGGGGACTAGAACTAGGACCGTACCAATGAGGGGGACTAGAACTAGGACATACCAATGAGGGGGGACTAGAACTAGGACCATACCAAGAGGGGGGACTAGAACTAGGACCATACCAATGAGGGGGACTAGAACTAGACGTACAATGGGGGGACATACATGAGGGGGACTAGAACTAGGACCTACCAATGAGGGGGACTAGAACTAGGACCATACCAATGGAGGGAGGGACTAAATAGGACCGTACCGAAAGGGGGACTAGAACTAGGGCTTACAATGAGAGGGAACTAGAACCAAGGCTTTACAATAGAAGACTAGAACTAGGCTTACCAATGAGAGGAGCATAACCAGGCTTTACCATGAGAGGAGACTAGAACAGGGCTGTACCATGAGAGGAGATATGAACTAGGACTGTACCAATGAGAGGAGACTAGAACCAAGGTTTACATGAAGGAGACTAGAACCAGCTTACCAGGGAGGACTAGACAGGGCTGTACCAATGAAGAGGAGACTAGAACCAGGCTTACCAATGAGAGGAGACTAGAACCAGGCTTGTACAATGAGAGGAGACTAGACTAGGGCTGTACCAATGAGAGGACTAGAACGCTAAAAAGAGACTAGGGACTGTACCAATGAGGACTAGATATGGCTGTACAGAGAGGAGACTAGAACTAGGGCTGTACCAATGAGAGGAGACTAGAACTAGGGCTGTACCAATGAGAGGAGATAGAACTAGGGCTGTACCAATGAGAGGAGACTAGAATTAGGGCTGTTCACCAATGAGAGGAGACTAGAACTAGAGCTGTACCAATGAGGGGGTACTAGAACTAGGGCTGTACCAATGAGGGGGACTAGAACTGAAACCGACCAAGGGGGGACTAGAAACTAGAACCGTACCAATGAGGGGGGACTAAACTAGGGCCGTACCCATGCGGGGGGACAGAACTAGGGCCTACCAATGGAGGGGGGACTAGATCCTAGGGCCATACCAATGAGGGGGACTAGAACTAGGACCATACCAATGAGGGGGGACTAGAACTAGGACCGTACCACATGAGGGGGACTAGAACTAGGACCATACCAATGAGGGGACTAGAACTAGGACCTACCAATGAGGGGGGACTAGAACTAGGACCCATACCAATGAGGGTGGACTAGACTAGCCAGTACCAATGGGGGGGACTAGAACTAGGCTGTACCAATGAGGGGAGACTAGAACCAAGGCTTTACCAATGAGAGGGATAGAACTAGGCTGTACCAATGAGGGAGACTAACTAACCAAGGCTATTACCAATGACGAGGAGACTAGACCCAGGCTGTACCAATGAGAGAGACTAGAACTAGACTGTACCAATGAGGGGATACTAGAACTAGGACTTTCCAATGAGGGGGGACTAGAACAGGCTTTACCAATGAGGGAGACTAGAACTCAGGCTTACCAATGAGGGGGACTAGAACTAGGACCTGTACCAATGAGGAGGAGACTAGAACTAGGCTGTACCAATGAGAGGAGACTAGAACTAGGATCGTTACCAATGAGGGGGACTAAACTAGGGCTGTACCAATGAGAGGGACTAGAACTAGGCTTACCAATGAGAGGAGCTAGAATAGGGCTGTACCAATGAGAGGATACTAGAACTAGGGCTTACCAATGAGGGGGCTAGAACTAGGGCTGTACCAATGAGGGGGACTAGAACTAGGACCATACCAATGAGGGGGGACTAGAACAGGGCCATACCAATGAGGGGGGACTAGAACTAGGACCATACCAATGAGGGGGACTAGAACTAGGACCGTACCAATGAGGGGGGACTAAGAACTAGGACGTAACCAATGAGGGGGGCTAGAAACTATGACCGTACCATGAGGGGGGACTAGAACTAGGACCATACCAATGAGGGGGACTAGAACTTAGGACCGTACATGAGGGGGACTAGAACTAGGACCGTACC